>NC_084636.1:33093960-33146460 GCF_033978795.1 Nerophis ophidion | reverse complement strand
ATGAATGTGTATTATTGTTAAAGTACAGTATTATTAGTTTGTAGTCAAGTTTATCATTGTTAAAGTACATTATTAACACTTTCAGTTTGTATCACTTCATTATTGTTTCAAGTCTAGTATTAATAATTTGTGTGAATGTGTATTAATATTAAAGTACCGTATTACTATGAACAAAATCTGCTGCCACTTTTCTTTTGTTTACGTATTCCACCGAGAAGGCCGAGTGCTTCCGAATGATGGAAGAGGGCGTTTCAAGCTCTGGCTCCTCCTTGGCATTATCGCCAGCAAAAGACTGGACAGTATTTAAATGAAGACTGGTAAATAATAAAGGCGCACATGCGATTCTCGGACTCTTTGTGTGAAGTGAAACATTTGTTTCCACATCCAAATATTGTCACAACGCGACTACTAACTAGTCGCTTTTTATCGGTGCAAACGGGGTGAGGATACATGAAGGTGGGCACGCCTCTGCTGGCCAGGTGTTTCCTGATCAGACGCTCCGTGCCGTACCAGTTGAAGCCCTTGGTGGCGTGTCCGATGCGTGGAAGGTGCACACTCGCTTGGAGCCATGGAAAAGACACAAGACTTTGAATGGAACTGCTGTACCTTCTTTGCGCCAGGTGTGACGACATTCCAGCGTATCCATGGCGACGCCACTGTGGTCACGCGTGGAATTTTACCTTGTCAGTCAAGTCCGACCGTGCGGAGAGCCTGTTGATTATTGTGGTGTAGCAGGGTGACAATATTACCGCCTCAGTCAGTCTAAACTGTATTTGGAGCAAAAAAAATGTCTACTTTGATCGAAAAATAAATAAATTATGCACTGTTTAAAATGGCATAGTTTTCACTTTTCAACTTTAACAGTATCCATATTGCAACAAATATTACAGTATTTTAATATGTTTTTGTGTAAATAAAAGTACTTAGCTTTACGGCAAATTACCCATCAAATTAATAAAAATTACAATAAATTTTATGTTGTTCAGTACAGCATATTACGGTAAATTGAAAAAACAAACTACTAGTGTTTTTTTGCGTTAGAAGGCACAACATTATGAGAATTTAGGGCAGAGGTGTCAAACTCAAGGTCCGGGGGCCAGATCTGGCCCGCGACATTATTTTGTATGTGTCAATAAAATACTTAACATTTCATCATTAAATGTAATTTTTTTATTTTAATTTTGACAGAAAAACGATACATACTGCTTATAATTGCATAGTTTTCAATTTTACTAGTATCCAATATTGCAACAAATATTACAGTATTTTAACATGTTTTTGTCTAAATAAAAGTACTTAACTTTACAGCAAATTACCCATCAAATTAATAAAAAATTACAATACATTTTACGTTGTTCATTACAGCATATTACGGTAAATTGAAAAAAAACAAACTACTAGTGTTTTTTTGCGTTAGAAGGCGCAACATTTTGAGAATTTAGGGCAGAGGTGTCAAACTCAAGGCCCGGGGGCCAGATCTGGCCCGCGACATTATTTTATCTGGCCCGGAAATTATATGTGTCAATAAAATACTTAACATTTCATCATTAAATGTAATTTTTTTATTTTAATTTTGACAGAAAAACGATACATACTGCTTATAATTGCATAGTTTTCAATTTTACTAGTATCCAATATTGCAACAAATATTTCAGTATTTTAACATGTTTTTGTCTAAATAAAAGTACTTAACAAATTAATAAAAAATTACAATACATTTTACGTTGTTCATTACAGCATATTACGGTAAATTGATAAAAAAAAAAAACTACTAGTGTTTTTTTGCGTTAGAAGGCGCAACATTTTGAGAATTTAGGGCAGAGGTGTCAAACTCAAGGTCCGGGGGCCAGATCTGGCCCGCGACATCATTTTAACTGGCCCGGAAATGATATGTCTCAATAAAATACTTAATATTTCATCATTAAATGTAATTTTTTTATTTTAATTTTGACAGAAAAACAATACATACTGCTTATAATTGCATAGTTTTCAATTTTACTTGTATCCAATATTGCAACAAATATTACAGTATTTTAATATGTTTTTGTGTAAATAAAAGTACTTAACTTTTCAGCAAATTACCCATCAAATTAATAAAAAATGACAATACATTTTACTTTGTTCTTTACAGCATATTACGGTAAATTGAAAAAAAACAAACTACTAGTGTTTTTTTGCGTTAGAAGGCGCAACATTTTGAGAATTTAGGGCACAGCTTTCAAACTCAAGGTCCGGGGGCCAGATCTGGCCCGCGACATTATTTTATCTGGCCCGGAAATTATATGTGTCAATAAAATACTTAACATTTCATCATTAAATGTAATTTTTTTATTTTAATTTTGACAGAAAAACGATACATACTGCTTATAATTGCATAATTTTCAATTTTACTTGTATCCAATATTGCAACAAATATGACAGTATTTTAATATGTTTTTGTGTAAATAAAAGTACTTAACTTTACGGCAAATTACCCATCAAATTAATAAAAATTACAATACATTTTACGTTGTTCATTACAGCATATTACGATAAATTGAAAAAACAAACTACTAGTGTTTTTTTGCGTTAGAAGGCGCAACATTATGAGAATTTAGGGCAGAGGTGTCAAACTCAAGGCCCGGGGGCCAGATCTGGCCCGCGACATTATTTTGTATGTTTCAATAAAATACTTAACATTTCATCATTAAATGTAATTTTTTTATTTTAATTTTGACAGAAAAACGATACATACTGCTTATAATTGCATAGTTTTCAATTTTACTAGTATCCAATATTGCAACAAATATTACAGTATTTTAATATGTTTTTGTGTAAATAAAAGTACTTAACTTTTCAGCAAATTACCCATCAAATTAATAAAAAATGACAATACATTTTACTTTGTTCTTTACAGCATATTACGGTAAATTGAAAAAAAAAAAACTACTAGTGTTTTTTTGCGTTAGAAGGCGCAACATTTTGAGAATTTAGGGCACAGCTTTCAAACTCAAGGTCCGGGGGCCAGATCTGGCCCGCGACATTATTTTATCTGGCCCGGAAATTATATGTGTCGATAAAATACTTAACATTTCATCATTAAATGTAATTTTTTTATTTTAATTTCGACAGAAAAACAATACATACTGCTTATAATTGCATAGTTTTCAATTTTACTAGTATCCAATATTGCAAAAAATATGACAGTATTTTAATATGTTTTTGTGTAAATAAAAGTACTTAACTTTACGGCAAATTACCCATCAAATTAATAAAAATTACAATAAATTTTATGTTGTTCATTACAGCATATTACGGTAAATTGAAAAAACAAACTACTAGTGTTTTTTTGCGTTAGAAGGCGCAACATTATGAGAATTTAGGGCAGAGGTGTCAAACTCAAGGTCCGGGGGCCAGATCTGGCCCGCGACATTATTTTGTATGTGTCAATAAAATACTTAACATTTCATCATTAAATGTAATTTTTTTATTTTAATTTTGACAGAAAAACAATACATACTGCTTATAATTGCATAGTTTTCAATTTTACTAGTATCCAATATTGCAAAAAATATTACAGTATTTTAATATGTTTTTGTGTAAATAAAAGTACTTAACTTTTCAGCAAATTACCCATCAAATTAATAAAAAATGACAATACATTTTACTTTGTTCTTTACAGCATATTACGGTAAATTGAAAAAAAACAAACTACTAGTGTTTTTTTGCGTTAGAAGGCGCAACATTTTGAGAATTTAGGGCACAGCTTTCAAACTCAAGGTCCGGGGGCCAGATCTGGCCCGCGACAATATTTTATCTGGCCCGGAAATTATATGTGTCAATAAAATACTTAACATTTCATCATTAAATGTAATTTTTTTATTTTAATTTTGACAGAAAAACAATACATACTGCTTATAATTGCATAGTTTTCAATTTTACTTGTATCCAATATTGCAACAAATATGACAGTATTTTAATATGTTTTTGTGTAAATAAAAGTACTTAACTTTACGGCAAATTACCCATCAAATTAATAAAAATTACAATACATTTTATGTTGTTCATTACAGCATATTACGGTAAATTGAAAAAACAAACTACTAGTGTTTTTTTTTGCGTTAGAAGGCGCAACATTATGAGAATTTAGGGCAGAGGTGTCAAACTCAAGGCCCGGGGGCCAGATCTGCCCGCGACATCATTTTATCTGGCCCTTAAAGCACTAAAACACAGACGTAGTAGTAAAAGAACATT
Organism: Nerophis ophidion; assembly: GCF_033978795.1. Taxonomy (NCBI): domain Eukaryota; kingdom Metazoa; phylum Chordata; class Actinopteri; order Syngnathiformes; family Syngnathidae; genus Nerophis; species Nerophis ophidion. Next base: position 33,142,227 of record NC_084636.1, on the reverse strand, counting down.
TGATCCCCCTCCCCCAATAATGATCCAATAAATGTTACATTTAATAGTTGACCAGGTTTATTTTTTTGGTTAAGTATTATTGTAAAAGTACAGTATTAATAGTTTTTAGTATAGTGTAATATTGTTAAAGTACAACATTAATACTTGCAGTTTGTAGTAGTTTGTTATTGTTACAGTACAACATTAATACTTGCAGTTTGTAGTAGTTAATTATTGTTAAAGTACAGTATTAACAGTTTGTAGTATAGTGCAATATTGTTAAAGTACAGTGTTGTTACTTGTAGTGTGTAGTAAAGTTCATTATTGTTAAAGTACAGTATTAATATTTGTAGTTTGTAGTAAAGTTTATTATTGTTAATGTACAGTATTAATACTTGCAGTTTTTATTAACGTTTTATTATTCTTCAAGTACAGTATTATCACTTGCAGTTTGTAGTAACGTTTTATTATTGTTCAAGTACAGTATTATCACTTGCAGTTTGGAGTAAAGTTTATTATTGTTAAAGTACAGTATTAATAGTTTGTAGTAAAGTGTATTATTGTTAAAGTACAGTATTATTACTTGCAGTTTGTAGTAAAGGTTTATTATTGTTAAAGTACAGTATTATTACTTACAGCTTGTAGTAAAGTTTGTTATTGTTAAAGTACAGTATTATTACTTGCAGTTTGTAGTAATGTTTAGTATTGTTAAAGTACAGTATTATTACTTGCAGTTTGTAGTAAAGTTTATTGTTAATGTACAGTATTAATACTTGCAGTTTGTAGTAAAGTTTATTGTTAATGTACAGTATTAATACTTGCAGTTTTTATTAACGTTTTATTATTCTTCAAGTACAGTATTATCACTTGCAGTTTGTAGTAACGTTTTATTATTGTTCAAGTACAGTATTATCACTTGCAGTTTGGAGTAAAGTTTATTATTGTTAAAGTACAGTATTAATAGTTTGTAGTAAAGTGTATTATTGTTAAAGTACAGTATTATTACTTGCAGTTTGTAGTAAAGTTTATTATTGTTAAAGTACAGTATTATTACTTACAGCTTGTAGTAAAGTTTGTTATTGTTAAAGTACAGTATTATTACTTGCAGTTTGTAGTGATGTTTAGTATTGTTAAAGTACAGTAATATTACTTGCAGTTTGTAGTAAAGTTTATTGTTAATGTGCAGTATTAATACTTGCAGTTTGAAGTAACATTTTATTATTGTTCAGTACAGTTTTATCACTTGCAGTTTGTAGTAAAGTTCATTATTGTTAAAGTACTAGAATTTGGTATGAAAATGCTTGCTTGTCCAAGGTGGGTGGAGTTTTGGAACGGTTTAAATCCGTTAAGAAATGTGGGATATGCGGTAGATTGTGGAATTCCTATTCACTGTCAATGGGGAGAAAATTCAAGAAATCTGGACATTTTGGAAAAGGGAAAACATGTTTGGCGTTCCATGTATCGGAAGTCGTGAGTGTGGATGGTTGGAAGGTCGGAATCGGGTTTAAAAAAGGCGCAACATTTTGAGAATTTAGGGCACAGGTGTCAAACTCAAGGCCCGGGGGCCAGATCTGACCCGCGACATCATCTTAACTGGCCCGGAAATGATATGTCTCAATAAAATACTTAATATTTCATCATTAAATGTAATTATTTTTTTCATTTTGACAGAAAAAAAAATAAATCATGCACTGTTTAAAATGGCATAGTTTTCACTTTTCAACTTTAACAGTATCCATATTGCTACAAATATGACAGTATTTTAACATGTTTTTGTCTAAATAAAAATACTTAACAAATTAATAAAAAATTACAATACATTTTACGTTGTTCATTACAGCATATTACGGTAAATTGAAAAAAAAAAAACTACTAGTGTTTTTTTGCGTTAGAAGGCGCAACATTTTGAGAATTTAGGGCACAGCTTTCAAACTCAAGGCCCGGGGGCCAGATCTGGCCCGCGACATTATTTTAACTGGCCCCTTAAATGATAAGTCTCAAGAAAGTACTTAATATTTCATCATTAAATGTAAATTTTTTTTTCATTTTGACGGAAAAAATATATATATGTACTACTTAAAATGGCTTAGTTTTCAACTTTACTAGTATCCAATATTGCAACAAATATGACAGTATTTTAACATGTTTTTGTCTAAATAAAAATACTTAACTTTACAGCAAATTACCCATCAAATTAATAAAAAATTACAATACATTTTACGTTGTTCATTACAGCATATTACGGTATATTGAAAAAAAAAAAACTACTAGTGTTTTTTGCGTTAGAAGGCGCAACATTTTGAGAATTTAGGGCACAGCTTTCAAACTCATTATTTTATCTGGCCCGGAAATTATATGTGTCAATAAAATACTTAACATTTCATCATTAAATGTAATTTTTTTATTTTAATTTTGACAGAAAAACAATACATACTGCTTATAATTGCATAGTTTTCAATTTTACTAGTATCCAATATTGCAACAAATATTACAGTATTTTAACATGTTTTTGTCTAAATAAAAATACTTAACTTTACAGCAAATTACCCATCAAATTAATAAAAAATTACAATACATTTTACGTTGTTCATTACAGCATATTACGGTAAATTGAAAAAAAAAAAAATACTAGTGTTTTTTTGCGTTAGAAGGCGCAACATTTTGAGAATTTAGGGCACAAAGCTTTCAAACTCAAGGTCCGGGGGCCAGATCTGGCCCGCGACATTATTTTATCTGGCCCGGAAATTATATGTGTCAATAAAATACTTAACATTTCATCATTAAATGTAATTTTTTTTTTTTTTATTTTGACAGAAAAACGATACATACTGCTTATAATTGCATAGTTTTCAATTTTACTTGTATCCAATATTGCAACAAATATGACAGTATTTTAATATGTTTTTGTGTAAATAAAAGTACTTAACTTTACAGCAAATTACCCATCAAATTAATAAAAAATTACAATACATTTTATGTTGTTCATTACAGCATATTACGGTAAATTGAAAAAACAAACTACTAGTGTTTTTTTGCGTTAGAAGGCGCAACATTATGAGAATTTAGGGCAGAGGTGTCAAACTCAAGGCCCGGGGGCCAGATCTGGCCAGCGACATCATTTTATCTGGCCCTTAAAGCACTAAAACACAGACATAGTAGTAAAAGAACATTTGATGCCCCTCCCCAATAATGATCCAATAAATGTTACATTTAATAGTTGACCAGGTTAATTTTTTTAGTCAAGTGTTATTGTAAAAGTACAGTATTAATAGTTTGTAGTATAGTGTAATATTGTTCAAGTACAGTACTGATACTTGCAGTTTGTAGTGGTTTATTATTGTTACAGTACAATATTAATACTTGCAGTTTGTAGTAGTTAATTTTTGTTAAAGTACAGTATTAATAGTATGTAGTACAGTGTAATATTGTTAAAGTACAGTATTATTACTAGCAGTTTGTAGTAAAGTTTATTGTTAATGTGCAGTATTAATACTTGCAGTTTGTAGTAACATTTTATTATTGTTCAGTACAGTTTTATCACTTGCAGTTTGTAGTAAAGTTCATTATTGTTAAAGTACAGTATTAACAGTTTGTAGTAAAGTGTTTTATTGTTAAAGTACAGTAACATAACTTGCAGTTTGTAGTAAAGTTTAATATTGTTAAAGTACAGTATTATTACTTAAAGCTTGTAGTAAAGTTTATTATTGTTAAAGTACAGTATTATTACTTGCAGTTTGTAGTATTGTTTAATATTGTTAAAGTACAGTATTAAAAGTTTGTAGTAAAGTGTATTGATGTTAAAGTACAGTGTTAATACTTTCAGTTTGTACTAAAGTGTATTGATATTAAAGTAAAGTATTAATAGTTTGTAGTAAACTGAATTATTGTTAAAGTAAAGTATTAATACTTTCAATTTGTATTAATTGTTATTATTGTTAAAGTACAGTTTGTGGTAAAGTTTGTTATTGTTAAAGTACAGTATTATTACTTACAGCTTGTAGTAAAGTTTATTATTGTTAAAGTACAGTATTATTACTTGCATTTTGTAGTATTGTTTAATATTGTTAAAGTACAGTATTAATAGTTTGTAGTAAAGTGTATTATTGTTAAAGTACAGTGTTAATACTCTCAGTTTGTAGTAAAGTGTATTGATGTTAAAGTACAGTATTAATAGTTTGTAGTAAAGTGTATTATTGTTAACGTACACTATTATTACTTACAGTTTGTAGTAAAGTTTATTATTGTCAGTCAAAACTGCATTTTGAGCAGAAAAAACGCTTCTTTGCCTCCAAACAAATTAAATACATACATAATCCAATTTCACGCAAATAAACAATAATCAGATTATCCCACGTTCAATGAGGTTCTTCCTTGTACTTTGTAAACACTTGGGAGTTTGAAGACTTTCTGAAAGTGGATCATAGTCGGAGTAGGCCTGTGAGTGTTCGGGCACCACACGATTTGATTCGATTCTTGGGGGTAATGATTCGATTCAGAAACTATTCTGAGTGTTAGGTTTAACCCACTTCACCAAAATTCATTGTCAATTATCCACTCAACGAATAAAATAAGGAAACGACCATAATCTTTGTCGTTCGAGTGCGCCATGTGCACCCTGAACTCCATTGCAAAAATGTGTTTCTACATTTGTTGTGTCTCTTCTATTTTATTTTATGTTTAAATTTACCATGTTCACGTTGGTTAGGTTTGTAGTTATGTTACCTTTAATTTGGTTGTGGTGTCCCTTTGATAATTGTTTATAAAACGATGGTAATATACGAATGATGAGAAATGAATGTGTTGTGGCAGTTGCGGCAGCTTGAGGAAACACTTAATTGCTTTCCTAAACATTTTTATGGTGAACTGCCAACATGAGAATGCTAAACAGGAAGTGCTTAAAGTTTTAATAGCTTTGTAAACACACTGAGACAAAGTCTGAGTTCATAGTGTTCTTTGTGGTGTTTTTGAAACTGCACCCATTTTGTCCTCGGAATTTAAAATTGTTAAAGGACTATTTGAATTGTGTAAATTTACAGAATGTGCTTGTTCTATTTTTGGCCAGAGTAGGGTTTTACGATACACCTGTACTAGTATAATTTCCCTGTACCAATGATTTAAAAACGGTACTATACTCTGTTTGAAAATTACCGGTTCCCCATTTTCTTTTCTTTTTAACAGGCATGACAGAGCCTGTTAACACATCCGACACGTACGTAGGATTAACCGAAGGAGCGTTCAAAACAAGATGGAATAATCACAACGCCTCCTTTAGAAACCAGACTTTGTGGAATTCTACAGAACTCAGCAAACACATTTGGAACCTCAAAGACAATAATGTTGAATATTCAATAACATGGCAAATTCTTGCATCCAGCACACCTTATAACAGTGGTAATAAAAGATGCAACCTATGCTTAAAAGAGAAACTGTTTATTATATATCATCCAGACCTGTCATCCCTCAACAAGCGCAGTGAAATCATTTCAACATGCCGCCACAGACGGAAACACCTCCTAGGTAACACATGAGCCAATCACCACGCCCCTACGCCTGCCTGTACCCACCCACTCTGTGCCCTATATAAACCATTGTATGTGAATGCTTCCATTAAAATCTCCTGATGATTGAGGGAACCCCTCATGAAACAGTTCTGTAGAGACGAAGTAGTCTTGTGATTTTTTCCCACACCTACATATTACGCTCTACCACGGTATCGAGCACTATTCTCTGGATAATCCAATCAAGACATATATATATATATATATTACCGGAATTGCAAATTCGAGTTACTTTATTATTGTTTTAACGGCAAGTTCAGATGAAAATCCCTTATTTTCCGGGCAATGTTTTCACATTTTAAAAGGCAAATGTTAAAAGGTATGGTTGACAGGTCGGTATTTTGTCTGTTTCTGCTGAATATTATCCAAGTCCTTTCCATTCATTGTATTCTCGTTACCTTTCATCTGTTTGGCGGCAGCGTGAATCTTCTGGAGACCTTCGTCGAGCGCCGGCAGCAAGATGGCGGACAGCGTGTTGTCTTTGCCCCGCTGCTGTGCGACGATGAGGGCCAGCTGAGGGCACGGGAAGGGAGGAGAGAGGCGTTGGACGGGCGAAAACCAACGCCGTCAGAGGCGTGGTATCAGAGTTGGCGGCGAGGAGGAAGCAGACGTGTGAGAAGGTTCTGCTGGTGACCTACGTAATCGCTCCCGTTCATCCTGGACTGTTTGTCGTCGATGGGGAAGAGGAGAACGCTGCCCAGGTCCAAGTCTGCGAGAGATGAAGGCGCATGTCGTTGAAATGTTGAACACTGAAGAACAATTCTGTGTTGTCAAGGTTTATCCAGTAGTGTTGAGGGCCACATCGCACTTATGCTGCACTCAGAGGGCCGCTCGTAACAGTGAATACATATGAATAAAAAATGGCAACACAGTTCCAGGATTTTTTTCTGTAAATATTATATATATATTTATATTTTTTATATATTTATACATTTATATGAGCGGACACTGGAGCGTCGCCAAAAGTGTGTTTCTCAGCTGATGGTTACTAGTTGTAATACACTTTTCCACCACTTGTGGCAGTAATGACAACAACAAACAAACAGAAGAAATCTGGAGCTAAAGTCACATGCGCAAAAATGAGGACTAAACCGGTCAATCTGTGTTTTCATTTGCACTTGACAAATTAGTTAAGAAACATTTTCGTTATCAATTTACATTATTTGAGCACAACATAATTGTATGTACCGTATTTTTCGGATTATAAGTCGCTCCGGAGTATACGTCGAACCGGCCAAAATTGCATGATAAAGAAGGAAAAAAACGTACACGTCGCACTGGAGTATAAGTATCACTGGATCGGTTCGCAGCCGAGTGTGAAGCGGCCGGAATGAGAATCAGCACCTCCAAATCCGAGTCCACGGTTCTCGCCCGGAAAAGGGTGGAGTGCCATCTCCGGGTTGGGGAGGAGACCCTGCCCCAAGTGGAGGAGTTCAAGTACCTAGGAGTCTTGTTCACGAATGGGGGAAGAGTGGATCGTGAGATCGACAGGCGGATCGGTGCGGCGTCTTCAGTAATGCGGACGTTGTATCGATCCGTTGTGGTGAAGAAGGAGCTGAGCCGGAAGGCAAAGCTCTCAATTTACCGGTCGATCTACGTTCCCATCCTCACCTATGGTCATGAGCCTTGGGTAATGGCCGAAAGGATAAGATCACGGGTACAAGCGGCCCAAATGAGTTTCCTCCTCTCCCTTAGAGATAGGGTGAGAAGCTCTGCCATCCGGGAGGAACTCAAAGTAAAGCCGCTGCTCCTCCACATCGAGAGGAGCCAGATGAGGTGGTTCGGGCATCTGGTCAGGATGCCACCCGAACGCCTCCCTAGGGAGGTGTTTAGGGCACGTCCAACCGGTAGGAGGCCACGGGGAAGACCCAGGACACGTTGGGAAGACTATGTTTCCCGGCTGGCCTGGGAACGCCTCGGGATCCCCCGGGAAGAGCTAGACGAAGTGGCTGGGGACAGGGAAGTCTGGGCTTCCCTGCTTAGGCTGCTGCCCCCGCGACCCGACCTCGGATAAGCGGAAGAAGATGGATGGATGGAGTATAAGTCCATCCATCCATTATGGATGGACTTATAAATAAAAGTTACTAATCAGCCTGACCTAAGCCTAAGGTTTATGTGTTACATAAATAATACAACTCTTTGTAATTAACACGTGGTTTTATATAATTTGACAAGGTTGTAAACTGTAAGTATGTTAGATATAATTATTGAATATGATTAAAATCAAAATAATATTAGTAATTCAGCGTTAATATTTGTGTGGGACCCGGCCCTGTCTGTAGTGGAAAAGTTGTAGGTATTCATTATTAATTTAGTTTATTTTAGTACAACACAATTGTAAGTACATTTATTTTTCCTCAGTGATTTATAAGTCCCTTCTTTTGCACTATATTCAAATAATAAGTACGGATTAAAAAAATGAAAGTCACTAATCAGCCTGACCTAAGCCTAAGGTTTATGTGTTACATAAATAATAATCTTTGTGATTAACATGTGGTTTTATATCATTTGACAAGGTTGTAAACTGTAAGTATGTTAGATATAATTATTGAATATGATTAAAATCAAAATAAGATTAGTAATTCAGTGTTAATATTTCTGTGTGGCTCGAGTCCGTCCGTAGTGGAAAAAGTTGTCGTTAGGAAACCTACTCATTATTAATTTTGTTTATTTTAGCACAACATAATTGTATGTACATTTATTTTGTATAAATTATTTATAAGTCCATTCTTTTGCACTATATTCGATTAGTAACTACTACTGACCAGATTGCTAAATGCAAGTAGGTTAGATATAATTATTCAATATATTACTAATTCAGTAATAACATTTAGGTGGGCCCCGGGCCCCTCTGTAGTGGAACACTTGGGAGCCTCTGAATTACATTGTCTTTAAAGAGTGCAGTTTTTCACTGAAATATGGACTTTTGTGGAGGCTGGTACCAATTATTCCTGTTTACATTGATTCTTACGAGGAACTCTGCTTCATGTTGAAGAGTTCATAGAACTATGTCATAGTCCAACGTCGGTTCTCACCATTCATCCGTCCAGCCAGCTCGTAGACCCGCCGCGGTTCATCTGAGCGCCTCTCCAGGGCGGTGAACAGGCCTCCCTTGCCCCACCAGCCCGAGTCGTCTGGGGACAACAACAAGCTTAGCGACGGCAGCGGCGAGGGCCCAGAAGGGTCGGGGGGAGGGGGGGCGTGCGTTCGTACCGACGCAGTGGACGATGATGACAATCCCGCGTGCGGCGAGAGGATGCGTCACGTCTCCCAGGACGTAGTGGATGGCGCCGCTGTCCGAGTCCGCGGAACTCGCGCTGCTGCCGTCATCCTCCTCTTCGTCGTCTTCCTCGCTGTCCGCCAGCTTCAGGCATGGGGATTTGTAGCCGACCGACTCCCACCGCGCCATCCTGCGTTGGACAGTAGTAGCATGAGAACAAAAAGCGCAGAGGAAGCCTCGTAAAGCGTCGATAAGTCATTTTTTGTGGACTTTTTCTTGTATTTCTGCTCCTCCTGCTTCTTCTTGAGGTCCTCCTGGTACTTGGCTCTCTTGGCCGCCGCCTCCTGCCGCTTCTGCCGCCTCAACTCTAGCTCCGCCTCCGTCAGCGGCCTCCTCTTCCTTGTCGGGAAGCTGAGCGTCACTGCCGCTGACACCTGGAATTGGAGATGTTTACTCCATGTTTTACTGGAACACCTCATTAGTAACATCCATCCATCCATTTTCTACCGCTTATTCCCTTTTGGGGTCGCGGGGGGCGCTGGCGCCTATCTCAGCTACAATCGGGCGGAAGGCGGGGTACACCCTGGACAAGTCGCCCCCTCATCGCAGGGCCAACACAGATAGACAGACAACATTCACACTCACATTCACACACTAGGGCCAATTTAGTGTTGCCAATCAACCTATCCCCAGGTGCATGTCTTTGGAAGTGGGAGGAAGCCGGAGTACCCGGAGGGAACCCACGCATTCACGGGGAGAACATGCAAACTCCACACAGAAAGATCCCGAGCCTGGGATTGAACCCAGGACTGCAGGACCTTCGTATTGTGAGGCAGACGCACTAACCCCTCTTCCACCGTGAAGCCCTCATTAGTAACAACGTCTAGTTAATAAATAGAAAGTTGATTCATCAGGTCCTTGTTACATGTGTTTGATATACAGTACTTTATATCACTTTGCATCTCGTTCAAAGTGTACAAACCTTCACTAAAATATTGACTTTTGTCCAGGCCGCAACCCAAATATTCAAGACGACATTTTCTGTCTTGCCTCTGGTGATGGCGGTCGCATTTTTTTCCCCCCCAGCTTGCTCTCTTTGTTTTTGTCTGGTCTGAACTTTTTTTGAAGCCTCTTTCTTTGCGCTGTCCTCAAATCTAAACATCAGACATGGATATGATCAGCTGTACTCTCGACGCGATTGACAAAATATTTTCGACGAGGAAAAAAGGTTGGCTGCCCTGATGGAACCATCGCTGTGGGGTACGTGAGAGATTCCTGGGACAAATGGAGAATCATGTGCCTCTAAGTCCTTTCCATTGAGGACGTGGAAGACATCTACCTATTTGGAACCGGGATCGCGGGGCACTTGCTGATTGAGCTGGGCATTGCTCTGGTGTATCGTCAAATTCGTAAGACTATGGCAGCCACTCAAGGAGCCCAAAGGCTGTTCGTCGCAATGGTTGGTTTGGGCAGGGCTGTGGGAACACAGACTGCGGTGATTTCTGAATTAAATCGCAAGATGGATCACATCATGGAGAAGCTTGCTGAAAACGAAAATGTAATTGAATTTGAGAGCACCCAGCATGGACTAATAGAACATACAAGTCATTGTTTTGTCTATTGGCGGAAAACAAACATCCTAATCTGCGATTTGACTCCCTCGAATGGCTTTGACGCTGTGGAAACAGGACACCTCAACAATGGACGCTTCTGACCTCCCTCCCTCCTCAACGACACCTGGAGTGCAACTTTTGCAGATCGGCCTCAGTCTAAAAAACATTACAAAATCACACCAAAGACAATTGGGCATACACACATACAACCCCCACCCCCACCCAACGCCTTCACCACCACTTTTTCCCCTCGGGGTGATGGTCGGATGGCAGCGCTTCAAAGCAGCAGTCGCCTTCCAGCGCCCCAACTCCCCGACCCTCTGTTGCAAAAATGTTTGTGATAAAATGTAACCTGTTTATCAATCAATCAATCAATGTTCACTTATATAGCCCTAAATCACTAGTGTCTCAAAGGGCTGCACAAACCACTACGACATCCTCGGTAGGCCCACATAAGGGCAAGGAAAACTCACACCCAGTGGGACGTCGGTGACAATGATGACTATGAGAACCTTGGAGAGGAGGAAAGCAATGGATGTCGAGCGGGTCTAACATGATACTGTGAAAGTTCAATCCATAATGGATCCAACACAGTCGCGAGAGTCCAGTCCAAAGCGGATCCAACACAGCAGCGAGAATCCCGTTCACAGCGGAGCCAGGAGGAAAACATCCCAAGCGGAGGCGGATCAGCAGCGCAGAGATGTCCCTAGCCGATACACAGGCGAGCAGTACATGGCCACCGGATCGGACCGGACCCCTTCCACAAGGGAGAGTGGGATATAGGAGAAAAAGAAAAGAAACGGCAGATCAACTGGTCTAAAAAGGGAGTCCATTTAAAGGCTAGAGTATACAAATGAGTTTTAAGGTGAGACATGGAGGGTTTTTTTCCCACTCCAGACTAGGCCCCCTTAGGAGCCCAGTCTAGATTGTATTTTTTTACTCATCTTTTTCCCCAGCGTTTTACCTTTTTCCTATCTTTTACGGGGCGCCTCGAGGCGACCCATCAGCATTCCTGTTCTGTAACTCTGTACACTGTTTGTCTAATCTTGAACGGGTTTGTGCTGAAAACAAAGTTTTGTTGTACTTGTGCAAAGACAATAAAGACCTACCTAATACCTACCTTTCTTACTGAGAAATGCTCTTGCCTATACCAACTTTTCTATTTACGAACCCTGTTCAAGACCCAATTAAGTTTGGACAAGTCACAGTGAGATCATACTCATCCAAGGATGAGTTTGGTTTTAGTTTTTTTCTTATAGTGTTCCTGTAATGTTGGAAGCATCTAATGGTGTAAAGTATGACAGCTGATTGGTGCATTGATGGTGTATTTGCAGGAACCACATACTTCGGTTTTGTTTCGTAGGCTTCTTCCCTCTCCGGCACCTTTCTGCAGCTCGGCCATCTGCTCCTCCAGCAGCTGATCAAAGCTCTTCTGGTCCTCCGCGCTGGGGTCCTTGCTGTAGTCTTTGCCCTCAAAGCAGTACATGTGGTCTGAGATAACAAAAAGGTATGGATAGATAATTGTGGATATATTCTGTATTCAGGGGTGTCCAACATTTTACAATGAGGGCTGCACAGTGAAATATTAAAGCATATATATATATGTACATATATATACATATATATATGCACACACACATACATATATATTGATTGGCAACACTAAATTGGTCTAAAACTTGTCCAGGGTGTACTCCAAATCACAAGACTACTTCATCTCTACAGAACTGTTTCATGAGGGGTTCCCTCAATCATCAGGAGATTTTAATGGAAGCATTCACATACAATGGTTTATATAGGGCACAGAGTGGGTGGGTACAAGCAGGCGTAGGGTGTGGTGATTGGCTCATGTGTTACCTAGGAGGTGTTTCCGTCTGTGGCGGCATGTTGAAATGATTTCACTGCGCTTGTTGAGGGATGACAGGTCTGGATGATATATAATAAACAGTTTCTCTTTTAAGCATAGGTTGCATCTTTTATTACCACTGTTGTAAGGTGTGCTGGATGCAAAAATTTGCAATGTTATTGAATATTCAACATTATTGTCTTTGAGGTTCCAAATGTGTTTGCTGAGTTCTGTAGAATTCCGCAAAGTCTGGTTTCTAAAGGAGGCCTTGTGATTATTCCATCTGGCTTCAAACGCTCCTTCGGTTAATCCTACGTACGTGTCGGATGTGTTAATGTCCTTGCGTGTTACCTTTGCTTAGTAAACGACTGATGTCTGAGAGCACCCTCCGTTGAGAGAGCAATCAGGTTTCTTGCGACAGTTACATTCCTTATTGGTTTCAGAGTCGTTTAGTCTGGGGGTAGGCGGTCCTTTTGCAATTGCTTTGTTGTGGTTTGAAATGATTTGTTGTATGTTATTCATACAGCTGTAGCTCAATTTAATGTTGTTCTTGTTGAATATTTTTCTTAGGGTGTTGCCTTTGGGGAAGTGTTTGTCGATCAGAGTGAGGAACTTGTGGCCGATATTGGTTGAGACGTTTTTGCTGAATGGCGGGTTGTACCAGATGATGTTGTTTCGTTTTCTGCTCTTTTTTGGTTGCTTTCCTGGCGTGGGTTCATAGGTGAGGGTGAAGTTGTATCCGCTTTCATATATATATATATATATACATATATATATATATATATATAAATATATATATATATTTAATATTGTATATATGTATGTATGTATATATAAATATATATGTATATATATATATATATTTATATATACATACATATATACAACATTAAATATATATATATGTATATATATATATATATATATATATATATATATATATATATATATATATATGAAATCGGATACAACTTCACCCTCATATATATATATATATATATATATACATCTAATTTTTTTATTTCATGTTTAAATACATGGAACTCTTAAATCTCCAGATCATTTCAGGCCTATCTGTTGATATAAAGATAGACAGAAAGGCTCCCCCCGTTTTAATGTCAAAAATACAAAACATGCAATATTTTATATGAAGTAATGGGAGCCTTCAATAGGTCAATAATTCATAAGAATTGACTTTTTGAACAATGAAAGTTTAAAAAAAAATCCCTCTAAAATGTTTGGGGAACCTAAAGGGCCCCACTCCTAAGAGTGTTTAGAATAAATCATAACTTATTATTTGTTTTGCTTTTGACGTTTAAATCTATGGATCAACTTCAGATCTATATGTTAATTAAAGTTAAAGTACCCATAATTGTCACACACACACTAGGTGTGGTGAAATTATTCTCTGCATTTGACCCCCCCCGGGGAGGTGAGGGGAGCAGTGGGCAGCAGCGGTGCCGCACCCGGGAAATTATATATTGTTACAATTTTTTATGAGTTGTTTTGTTTTATTCGAAGAAAACGCTGTTTTTCATATAAGGCAAACGCACAAAATATGCAACATTTTCCCCCCAAAATATTTCAAAGTAAAATATTTGATGTGCAGTAATTGTAACCTTACATGGTTCAATAATTCATAACAACATTGATTTTGATTCATTATTAATTTTCAAAGAAAAAAAAATCCTTACATTTCACCTGTTTGCTCTTTTATTCCGCGTTAATGTGGTTTTTGGAACAGGACACGTTGGGAAGACTATGTCTCCCGGCTGGCCTGGGAACGCCTCGGGATCCCCCGGGAAGAGCTAGACGAAGTGGCTGGAGATAGGGAAGTCTGGGCTTCCCTGCTTAGGCTGCTGCCCCCGCGACCCGACCTCGGATAAGCGGAAGATGATGGATGGATGGATGGATTTTTAAAATGTGTTCTGAGCCACACTTCGGACCCCCACTGCTGTGCACAAATGAAGAAAGTAAAAAGACAGTAAAAACTCACTCTGCCTGTCGGATTCAGAGCCGCTGTCTTCCTCTTCTTGTAAGGAGTTTTCCTCGTCCTCCTCCTCGTCAACAGTCCAGCGACCGCCGTGCGAGGTGCCCAGGATCTTCTCCAGTCTCACGTCCTGTACCGAACTCGCCTCTGAAGACAGCAGCTTATCTACTCCGAACTTTAGGATCTCACTCAGCTGTGGATTTTAAAAAGTCAAAATCATACAAGGAAACATTTTTAAATGTGTCATGTCAGTCAGGAGTGATCAAACCTTTTCCACCGAAAAATGAAAACACGTGGTGGCCATTTTGGTATTTTTTCATTCCAAAACGAGTACCACATCCATTGTAAGTAGAGATGTCCAATAATATCGGACTGCAGATATTATCGGCCGATAAATGCTTTAAAATGTAATATTGCAAATTATCGGTATCGGTTTCAAAAAGTAGAATGTATGACTTTTTCATCTACGGCTTTTCACACACACACAAGTGAATGCAAGTCATTCTTGGTCAACAGCCATAGGTTTATAACAACTTTAACACTGTTACAAATATGCACCACACTTTGAACCCACACCAAACAAAAATGACAAACACATTTCGGGAGAACAACCGCACCGTAACACAACAGAACAAATACCCAGAACCTCTTGCAGCACTAACTCTTCCGGGACGCTACAATATACCCCGCCCGCTACCTCCTACACCCACCCCCGCATTTTGGTATTTTTTCATTCCAAAACGAGTACCACATCCATTGTAAATAGAGATGTCCAATAATATCGGACTGCCGATATTATCGGCCGATAAATGCTTTAAAATGTAATATTGGAAATTATCGGTATCGGTTTCAAAAAATAGAATGTATGACTTTTTCATCTCCGGCTTTTCACACACACACAAGTGAATGCAAGTCATTCTTGGTCAACAGCCATAGGTTGGCGGTATAAACAACTTTAACACTGTTACAAATATGCGCCACACTTTGAACCCACACCAAACAAAAATGACAAACACATTTCGGGAGAACAACCGCACCATAACACAACAGAACAAATACCCAGAACCCCTTGCAGCACTAACTCTTCCGGGACGCTACAATATACCACGCCCGCTACCTCCTACACCCACCCCCACATTTTGGCATTTTTTCATTCCAAAACGAGTACCACATCCATTGTAAATAGAGATTTCCAATAATATCGGACTGCCGATATTATCGGCCGATAAATGTTTTAAAATGTAATATTGGAAATTATCGGTATCGGTTTCAAAAAGTAGAATGTATGACTTTTTCATCTGCGGCTTTTCACACACACACAAGTGAATGCAAGTCATTCTTGGTCAACAGCCATAGGTTGGCGGTATAAACAACTTTAACACTGTTACAAATATGCACCACACTTTGAACCCACACCAAACAAAAATGACAAACACATTTCGGGAGAACAACCGCACCGTAACACAACAGAACAAATACCCAGACCCCCTTGCAGCACTAACTCTTCCGGGACGCTACAATATACCCCGCCCGCTACCTCCTACACCCACTCCCACATTTTGGTATTTTTTCATTCCAAAACGAGTACCACATCCATTGTAAATAGAGATTTCCAATAATATCGGACTGCCGATATTATCGGCCGATAAATGTTTTAAAATGTAATATTGGAAATTATCGGTATCGGTTTCAAAAAGTAGAATGTATGACTTTTTCATCTGCGGCTTTTCACACACACACAAGTGAATGCAAGTCATTCTTGGTCAACAGCCATAGGTTGGCGGTATAAACAACTTTAACACTGTTACAAATATGCACCACACTTTGAACCCACACCAAACAAAAATGACAAACACATTTCGGGAGAACAACCGCACCGTAACACAACAGAACAAATACCCAGACCCCCTTGCAGCACTAACTCTTCCGGGACGCTACAATATACCCCGCCCGCTACCTCCTACACCCACTCCCACATTTTGGTATTTTTTCATTCCAAAACGAGTACCACATCCATTGTAAATAGAGATGTCCAATAATATCGGACTGCCGATATTATCGGCCGATAAATGCTTTAAAATGTAATATCGGAAATTATCGGTATCGGTTTCAAAAAGTAGAATGTATGACTTTTTCATCTACGGCTTTTCACACACACACACAAGTGAATGCAAGTCGATCTTGGTCAACAGCCATAGGGTGGCGGTATAAACAACTTTAACACTATTTCAAATATGCGCCACACTTTGAACCCACACCAAACAAAAATGACAAACACATTTCGGGAGAACAACCGCACCGTAACACAACAGAACAAATACCCAGAAACCCTTGCAGCACTAACTCTTCCGGGACGCTACAATATACCCCGCCCGCTACCTCCTACACCCACCCCCACATTTTGGTATTTTTTCATTCCAAAACGAGTACCACATCCATTGTAAGTAGAGATGTCCAATAATATCGGACTGCCGATATTATCGGCCGATAAATGTTTTAAAATGTAATATTGGAAATTATCGGTATCGGTTTCAAAAAGTAGAATGTATGACTTTTTCATCTACGGCTTTTCACACACTCACAAGTGAATGCAAGTCATTCTTGGTCAACAGCCATAGGTTGGCGGTATAAACAACTTTAACACTATTACAAATATGCGCCACACTTTGAACCCACACCAAACAAAAATGACAAACACATGTCGGGAGAACAACCGCAACGTAACACAACAGAACAAATACCCAGAACCCCTTGCAGCACTAACTCTTCCGGGACGCTACAATATACCCCGCCCGCTACCTCCTACACCCACCCCCACATTTTGGTATTTTTTCATTCCAAAACGAGTACCACATCCATTGTAAATAGAGATGTCCAATAATATCGGACTGCCGATATTATCGGCCGATAAATGTTTTAAAATGTAATATTGGAAATAATCGGTATCGGTTTCAAAAAATAGAATGTATGACTTTTTCATCTACGGCTTTTCACACACACACAAGTGAATGCAAGTCATTCTTGTTCAACAGCCATAGGTTTATAACAACTTTAACACTGTTACAAATATGCGCCACACTTTGAACCCACACCAAACAAAAATGACAAACACATTTCGGGAGAACAACCGCACCGTAACACAACAGAACAAATACCCAGAACCCCTTGCAGCACTAACTCTTCCGGGACGCTACAATATACCCCGCCCGCTACCTCCTACACCCACCCCCACATTTTGGTATTTTTTCATTCCAAAACGAGTACCACATCCATTGTAAGTAGAGATGTCCAATAATATCGGACTGCCGATATTATCGCCCGATAAATGTTTTGAAATGTAATATTGGAAATTATCGGTATCGGTTTCAAAAAGTAGAATGTATGACTTTTTCATCTACGGCTTTTCACACACACACACAAGTGAATGCAAGTCATTCTTGGTCAACAGCCATAGGTTGGCGGTATAAACAACTTTAACACTGTTACAAATATGCGCCACACTTTGAACCCACACCAAACAAAAATGACAAACACATGTCGGGAGAACAACCGCACCGTAACACAACAGAACAAATACCCAGAACCCCTTGCAGCACTAACTCTTCCGGGACGCTACAATATACCCCGCCCGCTACCTCCTATCAATCTATTAACGCCGACAATTATTTTATCGCGTATTTGCGTATGTTGTTCACATGCTTTTATTTTGTTAACGCCTTTTCTTATAAAGATGGCGGAGCCCGGACGGGCTTCGGCGTGGAGGGGCTCTTGGTAAAGATGGAACATTTGGCAAAAATACCGGACAATTCTGCAAATTTCATGGCTGGCTTACAGCGTGGTCACTCCGGGATCACTTACGACCGCCAGACAATTCTGGATGTGGATAGATCGGGCCGTTTTGGACTGAATGACGCGTGCTAGCTAGCGTGGGAATACTTTGCCGGCTACATCCAGCGGCCTGTGAAGCAGCGGAGTATATGTGTTGTCTGTCTATTTATCAATAATGCAGACGAGGCGTGTTGGCTGAGTTCTTAACGTTTGCTTTCAGAGCGTGCATATCACAACATACAAGATGCCGTCATGGCGACACACAACCTTTACCGGTCTACCGCGCATGCTCGTCACTCCTGTTGCATGCTGGGTAGGGTAGTTCTTTTTTTCCCTGGCTCATAACATCACAATATAGTACCATGTATATGATGCGTTCAGTTTATCAAAGCACCAAGCAAACAATCGGAAAATTCCCATCATATCAATTCCTAGATATGGTCATAATTATTTTAAGTGCACTACGCAGAATAAACACAACATTATTAATATTGCTACTACGGATAATTTGATCAAAAATTCCCTAAAACAGCCCACTACCTATAATATAGGTTTTTTAAACATAAGATCCCTGATAAAAAAAAAAATGTTTCTGCTGTTACCTCAGAAATTGCCTGTTCGGATGTTATGATTGTGGCTCAGAGATTTGTATGTAGATTATATTTATTTTCCATAACAAACTTAAATACCCTGGCAGTGGCAATAAGCTTAAATGTTTGTATTTACATTTTTGGAGTTGATTTTCATAAAATATGCTATTTAACTGCTACTGTTTAACAAGGACTGATTTGAATTGTGTTTGCACAACAAATGTTTTGGCGCTTTTGTTCAATAAAGGTGCACTACACACTACTTTTGAATTCATTATTGGGCTTTGCGTATACAATGCAGTTAATCGCGATTAATCAGAGAAAAAGTGCGATTAACTTTGATTAAAATTTTTAATCGTTGCCCAGCCCTAATATATATATACATATATATATATATATAGGCTAGAATATTGACAACAATTAAGAATAGTTAAGGATCCATCCATCCATCCATTTTCTACCGCTTATTCCCTTTTTGGGGTTGCGGGGGGCACTGGCGCCTATCTCAGCTAAAATCGGGCGGAAGGCGGGGTACACCCTGGACAAGTCGCCACCTCATCGCAGGGCCAACACAGATAGACAAACAACATTCACACACTAGGGCCAATTTAGTGTTGCCAATCAACCTATCCCCAGGTGCATGTCTTTGGAGGTGGGAGGAAGCCGGAATACCCGGAGGGAACCCACGCGTACACGGGGAGAACATGCAAACTCCACACAGAAAGATCAAGAATCACAATTAAAATGAAAATGGATTTTCTTTTTGACACCCCCTACCAGCCAATGACTGAGCTGAATAAACAAACGCAGCAAAGTTCCTGCTAAACATTGCGCATCACACAGGTAGGGGGGGGGGGGGGGGGATACCGGCGGCGTCGACTTACCTGCAGTCCCGCGGCGGCCGTCTGGGCGCGGTCCAGCAAAGAGAAGCGACCCTCCTCCATCACCGTGTTGGTGAGCTCCAGCTTGGAGACGGCGCGGGAGAACATGATCTCCTCCACCGTGTCTCTGGCCAGGAGGCGGATCACCTTCACCGGCCTGAGGCCGAGGTACAAAGACGACAGGTGGTGGGAAAAGTCGCCACGCTGTCGGCCATCCTTTTTTTTTATTTTTTTTTTTTTATGTACGCACCTGTTCTGACCGATGCGGTGGCAGCGGGCGGCGGCCTGCAGGTCGTTTTGTGGGTTGAAGTCACTGTCCATAAAAATGACAGTGTCGGCGGCTGTGAGGTTGATGCCAACCCCTCCTGCACACACACACACACACACACACACAAACACACACAAATGAAACAACTTCTGCAACACACACAAAAGTCCTCGTTCACCTGCACCAATCTGTACTTTTTCCGCAACAAAATATTTGATGGTTCATGGTGGTTCGTTTGTCTTTATTACCAAAGCTTTTTTTTTTGACACTGAATTTATGTAACTGAATTTTTTGCGTTGACGTGAAATCAAATCATGCTGACATTTTATATTGAAAAACATTGTGTTTTAAAATTCAGTATATAATTAAAGCTGCAAGCAGCGTTGGTCGGGCCCGCCTTTGGCTGCTGCCCCCGCGACCCAAACCCGGATAAGCGGTAGAAGCATGGATAGTAGCTGCTATTATTAAAGGGTATTGTGTGTAGAATTTTGAGGACAAAAAAGATTTAATTCCGTTTCACATTGTCATTGTCTACTGTTAGTCCTAAGTGTCCCAATACTTTTGCTTAGTGTTAGTTCTAAGGGTCCCAATACTTTTGTCCAGTGGTAGTAGCCATCTTGAGACAACAGCAGCGCAGTTGATCATTGAAGGGTCATAAAATCAAAACCGGAGCAGTAATCAAAACTCCTTCGATAACTTTTAATCAGAAGGGTTCAATCCCTCTCCTGTGCGAGTTTGAAGCCGAAACGACAAAGGCGCTCAGAGGAGATAACGTTTGAAGAAAGGTGACGGGTTTTTACAAAACTTTTGTTTTGAAGGGGTAATTGGCAACTTCCTGTTGATTTTTGCTGAAGGTTGTCAATTATTAAAATGTAGGTCTAAGTGAGACCTACATAGAAGTTTTTGTTTCATGTCTCTCCAACATTCATACCGGAAGTTACAGGCAGTTTTGTTTCTGTTTTCTTCCTAGGAGCAGTTTTTTCTGTGTTTTATTCAAAAATTGCGTTAGAGCGCAATTTTGAGTTTTGGGGTTTGTTTTTTTCACTAGATCGCAATTTTAGCCAGTCCTGATGTGTGTGTCAAGTTTGGTGAGTTTTGAAGCATTTTGAGAGGGTCAAAATACAGCGCAAAGAGAAAAAAATAGCATTTTTTTAGGCAAATTTTGCTCTAAAGGGGTTTTTGCCCAAAATTTTTTTATTTTTGCCGTATAAAGTAAAATTATGAAATCTAGGTCTAAGTCAGTCCTACATAGAGGTTTTGGTTTCATGTCTCTACGACATTGCTAACAGAAGTTACAAGCAGTCTGTTTTTTTTTTTTCGTAGGGGGTGCTGGAACGCATTTTTGATTTTTGGGGTTTGTTTTTTTTACTAGATTAGATTAGATAGTTAGATTAGATTAGATAGTACTTTATTTATTCCGTCAGGAGAGTTCCTTCAGGAAAATTACAATTTTAGGCACAATCCCATTCAAGATCAGACAAACATTACAGGGAGACAGAACAGGATCGCTGACGGGTCTGCCGGCTTCCAGCGCCCCTTACAAAAAAGATGACATACAGGTAAACAGGGGGGGAGGGGGGGGGATGGGAGAAAAGAATAGAACATTAAAATAAAATAAAAAAAATCGGTCTCAGCCTGGGCCCTGGAGAGGGGGTGCAGACTGAGGCCAAGGGAAAAAAAAAACAACAACTCATAGCCATAGTACACATCCCTCTTACATGTGTGTAAGAGGGAAACATCAAACATCAAAGAAGACAAAGGACATTAAAGACATTAAAGCAGCAGACACAACCAGACACTTCTACATAAAGCTATGAATAAAAAGTAAAGTAAACATATCCACTGTGGTGGCCTCCGCGGTGTTCCACGCCATTGTCCGCTGGGGAGGAGGGGGGATGGCCAGAGACAGAAGCAGACCCAACAAAGCAACCAAGACAGCCGACTCCATGCAAGATGGCAATTTGGTGAGTTTTGATGTGAAATTTGGTGAGTTTTGAAGCATGGTCAGGGGATCAAATTACAGTTCAAAGAGGCGGCGGAATAATAATAAAGAATAATAAAACGGACGAAAAACAATAGGTCCCTGTGGGAGTCCTTTGGCAATGGGCCATGCGGGCCCTAAAAATTTGGTCTGAAAAAAGTCAGTATATATATATATATATATATATATATATATATATATATATATAATATCCAGTGAGCCACATTTAAACGTTACTTATGATGTATTGTGTCCAGGTAGCACAGTTAAATATGAATTATGTTGTATTATGCACAGGTAGCACAGTTAAATGTTAATTATCAAGTTAAAGTACCAATGATTGTCACACACACACTAGGTGTGGCGAAATTATTCCCAGCATTTGACCAATCACCCTTGATCACCCCCTGGGAGGTGAGGGGAGCAGTGAGCAGCAGTGGTGGTCACGCCCGGGAATCATTTTTGGTTATTTAAACCCCAATTCCAACCCATGATGCTGACTGTCAAGCAGGGAGGTAACGGGTCCGATTTTAAAAGTCATGTTGTATTATGTCCAGGTAGCACAGTTAACGGCCTATTTTATGTTGTTTTTGCAATACCTGTGTCAGGTGATTTCAAACTTGACACCTCATTGGCTGCTTCTGAGACAGAAACGATTGCTTCAGTCTTAATTTACTGAAAGTGAGTCTTGCTTTTTGAAGCAGACAGTTTTTCGGCACTGAATTTATTTTTTTTACATTGAATTTTATATCAATTTAATTTTTATACACTGAATTTATATAGATCTAATTTTTAACACATTAATTGTTTCACACTGAATTTTTTGACACTGATTTTCTTTTAAACTGAATTTTTATAAATGGATTTTTTTTACACTGAATTTATATACACATTTTTTACACTGAATTTTTATTAATTGATTTTCATACACGGAATTTTGTTTACACTTATTTTTTTTTACAATTACTTTTTACGCTGAATTTTTAGACACTGAATTTTTTTTTACACAGAATTTTTAGAAATTGAATTTTTTTTCACAGAATTTTAATACACAAGTTTTTTACACTGATTTTTTTTTTTTTACATTTCATTTTTATACACATTTTCTTTAACAACTAATTATTAGACACATGTTTTTTTCCACTTAATTTGTTTACACATCATTTTTATACACTGAATTTATTTAAGGCGGATTTTTTTACACTGAATTTTTTTTTTACACAGAATTTTTAGAAATTGAATTTTTTTTCACAGAATTTTTATACACAAGTTTCTTACACTGATTTTTTTTTTTTTTACATTTCATTTTTATACACATTTTCTTTAACAACTAATTATTAGACACTCGTTTTTTTTCCCACTTAATTTGTTTACACATCATTTTTATAGACTGAATTTATTTAAGGCTGATTTTTTTACACGGAATTGTTTTTTACACAGAATTTTTAGAAATTGAATTTTTTTTCACAGAATTTTTATACACAAGTTTCTTACACTGATTTTTTTTTTTTTTTACATTTAATTTTTATACACATTTTCTTTAACAACTAATTATTAGACACTCGGTTTTTTTTCCACTTAATTTGTTTACACATCATTTTTATACACTGAATTTATTTAAGGCTGATTTTTTTTACACTGAATTTTTTGGGTCAATTACATATTTAGCATAATTTGATGTAAAAAAAATTCAGTTCACAAAATTCAAAGGCAAAATATTCAGTTAACTGAAGTTAGTGTAAAAAAAAACACTTTTGTAATAAAGACACAAATTAACCTCCATAATAATTATCTTATTGGGTTCTATTTTTCCAGTATTTGACTTTGAGACTCAGTCAGGTGTATTTTTTCTCCCTTTTCTATAACTTTGCACAGTTAGATGTGGGTGAGTGGTGACCACCATTTCGTAAAGTTAGACTTTATCATAACATCCTTTTTTTTCTTTTCATGTTTGACGGACGACATTATTTATGAAGCAACGCTTCCTGCACGTTGATCTGATTGCATATGTATTTGATACAAATTCAAAGATCAATAAAAACAAACTTGAAAACTGGAAACTATTTATACTTTAACTTAGTTTTCTTTGCAAAATACAACATTTCCTTCATTTAGTCATGTCTGTGAGTGTCCTGGTACACTCAGCAGTGAAGAAAAGTTCAGAAGTGGGCGGGACTCAACTGGCAAGAGCCCAGAGCGGGGGCGTGGCTTTGAGGGGGCGTGGCTTGAAGACAGAAGCATGTTTTACAGCAGCAGTGTTCAAACTTTTTCCATTGACGTTAAAAAAAGATAAAAGATAAAATATATCATATATATCCATCCGTCCATACATTTTTCTACCGCTTGTCCCTTTTAGGGGTCGCTGGTGCCTATCACAGCTACAATATATTTTTTTATTATTCAACACTTAAAAATCTCTTGATCAACTTCGGGTCTATCCATCGATATAAAGTAAAATATAATTTTTTCTATGGTTTATGTCCTTTTGTCAAAGAAACCCCGGTTTTTATGGCAATATTTTCCCAGCAAAAAAAATCAAAGTAGAAAATCTTATGAGAAGCAATTGGAGCCTTCAATAGGTAAATTATTCGTAATTCATTATAATTTTTGGAGCAATTCGTTGTTGTTTTTTTAATCTCACTTAAATAAAGTGTTGAAAAAAAAAACATTCATTTTTTTTTTACTTTCAAACCCTTAAATCTTTAGAACCAAATTCCCATCTCTCCGTCGATTATAAGTTGTATTATTTATCTATTTATTTTTTGAATTCCCCTTTTTTTCCCCAAAGAAAACTGTTTTATTTTATTTTATGACAAACACACAAAATGTGCACTATTTTCACCAAAAATATTTAAGTGTAATTTTTAATGTGCGGTAACTGGAGTCTTGAGTTTGTCAAAAAAATAATCACAACATAGATTTTGATTCATTGTTATTTTTAGAGCAATGACAAGAAACAGCCACCATTGGAACTTTCTCTAGTTACATTTCACCTGTTTGATAGTATTAAATAACTCCAATGTTTTTTTTCTTTCAAGATTGCTATATGATTTAGTTTAAAGTTCAAAATATTCCGCCGGTCATGTGGTTTACAGGAAGCTGCATCATTCTGTTCTCACTGCGCTTAGTGTCAACATGCTATTAGCATAAATCTTTCATGTGGCTATAAAACCTGTATTTGATCGTTTTATGCTAAAAACTCACTCCTGTTACTGTCAGTTGTAACTTAAATTAAACATATTTGGTTTAGGAACCTTGCACAACAATGAGTAAAAATTTCCTGTAATGCACCAGTGCACTTTTTGAGTAAATCAAAATGTGTGTTAGCAAATTTAAAGTAAAAAAAAAACAAAACCTTATTTTGAGAGTTACAAGCAAATGACCCATATATTTATATAGGCAAATGGCCTATGTAAATAAAATACAGGCAAATGAGCTATATATTTATATGGGAAAATGGCCCATATACAAACCGCATTTCCATATAAGTTGGGAAATTGTGTTTGATGTAAATATAAACGGAATACAATGATTTGCAAATCCTTTTCAACCCATATTCAGTTGAATATGCGACAAAGACAACATATTTGATGTTCAAACTGATAAACATTTTATTTTTTTGCAAATAATCATTAACTTTAGAATTTGATGCCAGCAACACGTGACAAAGACGTTGGGAAAGGTGGCAATAAGTACTGATAAAGTTGAGGAATGCTCATCAAACATTTATTTGGAACATTTCACAGGTGTGAAGGCTAATTGGGAACAGGTGGGTGCCATGATTGGGTATAAAAACAGCTTCCCAAAAAATGCTCAGTCTTTCACAAGGCTGGGGCGAGGTACACCCCTTTGTCCACAACTGTGTGAGCAAATAGTCAAACAGTTTGAGAACAACATTTTTCAAAGCGCAATTGCAAGAAATTTAGGGATTTCAACATCTACGGTCCATAATATCATCAAAAGGTTCAGAGAATCTGGAGAAATCCCTCCACATAAGCGGCATGGCCGGAAACCAACATTGAATGACCGTGACCTTCGATCCCTCAGACGGCACTGTATCAAAAACCGACATCAATCTCTAAAGGATATCACCACATGGGCTCAGGAACACTTCGGAAAACCACTGTCACTAAATACAGTTGGTCGCTACATCTGTAAGTGCAAGTAAAAGCTCTACTATGCAAAGCGAAAGCCATTTATCAACAACATCCAGAAACGCCACCGGCTTCTCTGGGCTCGAGATCATCTAAGATGGACTGATGCAAAGTGGAAAAGTGTTCTGTGGTCCGACGAGTCCACATTTCAAATTGTTTTTGGAAATATTCGACATCGTGTCATCGGGACCAAAGGGGAAGCGAACCATCCAGACTGTTATCGACGCAAAGCGGAGACCCTGGACTGTTGAACGACTGAAGCTCTACATAAAACAAGAATGGCAAAGAATTCCACTTTCAAAGCTTCAACAATTAGTTTCCTCAGTTCCCAAACGTTTATTGAGTGTTGTTAAAAGAAAAGGGGATGTAACACAGTGGTGAACATGCCCTTTCCCAACTACTTTGGCACGTGTTGCGGCCATGAAATTATAAGTAATCCCTTATTTGCAAAAAAAAAATAAAGTTTATGAGTTTGAACATCAGATATCTTGTCTTTGTAGTGCATTCAATTGAATATGGGTTGAAAAGGATTTGCAAATCATTGTATTCCGTTTATATTTACATTATCACAATTTCCCAACTCATATGGAAACGGGGTTTGTTTGTATGTGGGCAAATTGCCTATATAAATAAAATATAGGTAAATGGCACATATAAACAAAATATATGCAAATAACCCATATATTTATATGGGCAAAATCCCTTTATAAATAAAATACAGGAAAATGACATATATTTATATAGGCAAATTGCCTACATAAATAAAATACAGGTTAATGACCCACATATTTATATGGGCAAATGGCCCATACAAATAAAATACAGGCAACTTACCTATATATATGTATATATATATATATATATATATAGGCAAATAGCCAATATATTAAAATAAAAACAAATCACCCATTCATGTACAGTATATGGGCAAACAACCCATGAAAAAATAAACACAGGCAAACGGCCCTTAAATATATAAGGGCATATGGCCTGTATAAATAAAATACAACCCTTATATTCATATGGGCAAATGGCCCATATTACTAAAATACAGGCAAATAAGCCACATATGTACAGTATATGGGCAAATAACTCATATAAATAAGATACAGGCAAATTGCCCATATCAAAAAAATACAGGTAAATGACCCACATATGTACAGTATATGGGCAAATAACTCATATAAATAAGATACAGGCAAATTGCCCATATCAAAAAAATACAGGTAAATGACCCATATATGTACAGTATATGGGCAAATAACCCATATAAATAAAATACAGGCAAATGGCCCATAATGTACATATAAAACACAGGCAAATAACCCATATAAATAAAATACAGGCAAATGGCCCATATATGTACAGTATCTGGGCAAATAATCCATATAAATAAAATACAGGCAAATGGCCCATATATGTAAAATACAGCCCATATATTTATATAGGCAAATGGGCCATATAAATAAAATACAAGCAAATAACCCACAAATGCACAGTATATGGGCAAATAGTCCATATAAATAAAATACAGGCAAAGGGCCCTTAATATATAGGGGCATATGGCTCGTATAGATATATCCATCCATCCATTTCCTACCGCTTATTTCTTTTGGACAATCAATCAACCTACATTTAGATGTAATCCAGCCCATATATCTATATGGGCAAATGGCCCATATAAATAAAATACAGGCAAATAACCCTCATATGTACAGTATATAGGCAAATAACCCATATAAATAAAATACAGGCAAAGGGCCCATATAAATATAATACAGGTAAATGACCCATATATGTACGGTATATAGGCAAATAACCCATATAAATAAAATACAGGAAAATGGCCCGTATTGTATAAGGGCTTATGGCCTGTATAAATAAAATACAGCCCATATATTTATATGGGCAAATGGCCCATATAAATAAAACACAGGCAAATAACCCACATATGTACAGTATCTGGGCAAATAATCCATATAAATAAAATACAGGCAAATGGCCATAATGTACATATAAAATACAGGCAAATAACCCATATAAATAAAATACAGGCAAATGGCCCATATATGTACAGTATCTGGGCAAATAACCCATGAAAATAAAATAAAGGCAAATGGCCCATAATGTACATATAAAATACAGGCAAATAACCCATATAAATAAAATACAGGCAAATGGCCCATATAAAAAAATACAGGTAATTCACCCATATACGTACAATATATGGACAAATAACCCATATACATAAAATACAGGCAAATGACCCATATATGTACCCATATATATATATATATATATATATATATATATATATATATATATATATATATATATATATGTATTAGGAGTGTGGGAAAAAATAGATTCGAAATTGAATAGCGATTCTCACGTTGTGCGATTCAGAATCGATTCTCATTTTTAAAAAAATCGATTTTTTTTTTTTTTTTATCAATCCGACAAAACAATACACAGCAATCCCATAACAATGCAATCCAATTCCACAACCAAACCTGACCCAGCAACACTCAGAACCGCAATAAACTGTGGAGACACAAACACGACACAGAACAAACCAAAAGGAGTGAAACAAAAATGAATATTATCAACAACAGTATTAATATTAGTTATAATTTCAGCATAGCAGTGATTAAAAAACCCTCATTGACATTATCATTAGACATTTATAAAAATAAAAATAAAATAATAGTGTCACAGTGGCTTACACTTGCATGGCATCTCATAAGCTTGACAACACACTGTGTCCAATATTTTCACAAAGATAAAATAAGTCATATCTTTGGTTCATTTAATAGTTAAAACAAATTTACATTATTGCAATCAGTTGATAAAACATTGTCCTTTACAATTATAAAAGCTTTTAAAAAAATCTACTACTCTGCTTGCAATTCAGCAGACTGGGGTAGATCCTGCTGTAATCCTATGTATTGAATGAATAGAGAACCCTTTTAAATCGGGAAAAAATCGTTTTTGAATCGAGAATCGCGTTAAATTGAAAAAAACAAAACGATTTTGTATCGAATCGTGACCCCAAGAATCGATATTGAATCGATATTGAATCGAATCGTGGGACACCCAAAGATTCGCAGCCCTAATATATACAGTATATATATATATATATACATATATATATATATATATATATATATATATATATTTATATATAGCAGGGGCCATAGAGGTCGGGTGCAATGTGAGCTGGGCGGCAGCCGAAGGCAGGGCACTTGGCGGTCCGATCCTCGGCTACAGAAGCTGGCTCTTGGGACTTGGAACGTCACCTCGCTGGGGGGGAAAGAGCCTGAGCTAGTGCGCGAAGTAGAGAAATTCCGGCTGGATGTAGTCGGACTAACTTCGACGCACAGCAAGGGCTCTGGAACCACTTCTCTCGAGAGGGACTGGACCCTCTTCCGCTCTGGCGTTGCCGGCAGTGAGAGGCGACGGGCTTGGGTGGCAATTTTTGTTGGCCCCCGGCTCAAAGCCTGCATGTTGGAGTTCAACCCTAGGAGTCTAGTTCACGAGTGGGGGAAGAGTAGATTGTGAGATCGACAGGCGGATCGGTGTGGCGTCTTCAGTAATGCGGACGTTGTACCGATCCGTTGTGGTGAAGAAGGAGCTGAGCCGGAAGGTAAAGCTCTCAATTTACCGGTCGATCTACGTTCCCATCCTCACCTATGGTCATGAGCTTTGGGTCATGACCGAAAGGATAAGATCACGGGTACAAGCGGCCCAAATGAGTTTCCAGGGCTCTCCCTTAGAGATAGGGTGAGAAGCTCTGCCATCCGGGAGGAGCTCAAAGTAAAGAAGCTGCTCCTTCACATCGAGAGGAGCCAGATGAGGTGGTTCGGGCATCTGGTCAGGATGCCACCCGAACGCCTCCCGTCAAAACTCTAAAGGCCGACTGCACATTTCCTATCTTCACAATAAAAGCCCTGCTTCATGCTGCCTGCGCTAACTAAATACAGAGTCTCGGAAAGCTGGCGTGCACAAGCGATCCCTCAGAAAGCTGGCGTGCACATCACTTGTGCACGCCAGCTTTCCGAGACTCTTTTTTTGTTAGCGCAGGCAGCATGAAGCAGGGCTTTTATTGTGAAGATAGGAAATGTGCAGTCGGCCTTTAGAGTTTTGACGGAAGGGACGGCGCGAAAGTCTGTTGAAATAAAAAGTGTTTCTCGCCTTCTTCTCTGTAATTTTTTCATAATAATGAACTGACAGCAGCCAGCGTCATTTCACAAGACCCTCGGGTGCCGTGAATGTCAATCAAGCAAGCTACGGAATTTGCCGCCAATGTTTTTCTTGTAAAGTGTATGGAAGCTGGATGAATTAGATGCCAAAAACCAACCACTTTCATGTGGTATTGTACAGAAAGGACAACTTTTTTTCTCCTCCATTTGAAAATGTGGGCGTTATCATCATTACTGTCTGATTCCAATCAATGCAAGTCATCAGAATCAGGTAATACACCAACTTATATTCTTGTCTTTGTGAAAGAAAGACATCTATATGTGTTACACATGCTTGTATTATCATTAAACACATTTAACTTGTTTACAAAAATGTCTCTTTCATAAATAAATAAATATAAATGATATATATAAATGAGGTAGATCCCCTCGAGTTGGTCAATTGAAAAGTAGCTCGCCTGCAGAAAAAGTGTGGGCACCCCTGATGTAGAGTATACAAGCAAATGACCCATACAAATAAATACATGAGCCATTTGCCTGTTGTAAAAAGGTTTGGACTTGGACTCTTCAGCAGGTTGAAGTCGGAGAACATAGAAGCCCGTGGTAGCTGACGGACTTGAAAATCACAAATAAAAGCTATCAGACAGGAAGTCAAAAAGCTCGATGGCCTTGTTTTCGCCGGTGTGTCATCCTGCCGCAGCCCTTATCCTCTCCGACATCAGCCCCCTGACTTCCTCTTGCGCACTTTTTTCGCTGAAGATGCAGATCCGAGCGCGCGGTGACGAACGCCGACACGTGGCGACGCGTCAAGGAAAGAAAGAAAGCGTCACCTGCTTTGGTGCTGAGGAGGAAGACGAAGACGTCGCTGCTGCTGAAGTTCTTCACCGCCAGGTTGCGCTCCTCGCCTCGGACCGAGCCGTCCAGGCGTTCGTAGCTGAAACCTGCAGGTGGACATTTGCAGAAGACGGTCATTGGCGGCCTGCTTAGCAGAAATCAGTCCGACTCTGGCTCCATTAATAAAAACCTTTCCTGCAGATGATTTATTTTAGAACCCTCGCCTGTGCTCAGCCTGAAAAAAACTTGACCTTGCACAGGAAGTTCAACTTTTTGGCACCAAATGTAGACAAGCTGGGATTCTAAACCTGTGGTGCATGTACCACTACTGGTACGCCAAAGAATCACTTGATTAAAGTACAGCGTGTTATTTTCCTACATTCAAGCACAGTGTGACTGTTCAAACTGTGTGTAATGTTACAAGGGACAAAAATATTACATCCGTGAATCTTTGGGCCATTCGATTCCATTCTTGGATTCGATTCACAATTCAAACTCTATACTTTTTTAATAACAGTGTCGGATCAATGATTAACTACATTCCTCCATAAAATAGATAAACAGCTCTGATTAATGTTTATATTACTTAAAATAAAACTGGGTTTGTTTAATAAAGTCAAATACAAATAAGGCAACAGGAGAAGTGTCCAACACTTCTCTTTTCAAAAGTAAATATGTACAGCAGATATTAGATCATCTGCATCCACAATGTCATTATCCTGAGTGGCTGGACAGGACAGGTTAAAAAATAAATAAACAAATAAATAAAAATATATTTTTTTTATCGATTTTTGATTATGATTTTTTAAATCAATTAGTAAAGCGTGTTTATTTGTATGTGATATCATGTGAGATACAAGCAGTCTTGCAGTGTTTATTAGTGTGTGATATCATGTCCGATGCAAGCAGTCCTGCAGCGTGTTTACTTGTGTGTAATATCGTGTAAGATACAAGGAGTCCTACAGCGTGTTTATTTGTATGTGATATCATGTGCGATACAAGCAGTCTTGCAGTGTTTATTAGTGTGTGATATCATGTGCGATGCAAGCAGTCCTGCAGTGTGTTTACTTGTGTGTAATATCGTGTAAGATACAAGGAGTCCTACAGCGTGTTTATTTGTATGTGATATCATGTGCGATACAAGCAGTCTTGCAGTGTTTATTAGTGTGTGATATCATGTGCGATACAAGCAGTCCTGCAACGTGTTTACTTGTGTGTGATATCATGTGAGATACAAGCAGTCCTGCAGCGTCTTTACTTGTGTGTAATATCGTGTATGATACAAGGAGTCCTACAGCGTGTCTACTTGTATGTGATATCGTGTGCGATGCAAGAAGTTCTGCAGCGTGTTTACTTGTATGTGATATCGTGTGCGATACAAGCAGTCTTGGAGTGTTTATTTGTGTGTGATATCATGTGCGTTAAAAGCAGTCCTGCATCGTGTATACTTGTATGTGATATCGTGTGCGATACAAGCAGTCTTGGAGTGTTTGTGTGTGATATCATGTGCGATACAAGCAGTCCTGCATCGTGTTTACTAATGTGTGATATGTGTGATACAAGAAGTCCTGCAGCGTGTTTACTTGTATGTGATATCATGTGCGATACAAGCAGTCCGGCAGCGTTTTTACTTGTGTGTGACATCATGTGCGATACAAGCAGTCCTGCAGCGTGTTTACTTGTGTGTTATATCATGTGCGATACAAGCAGTCCTGCAGCGTGTTTACTTGTGTGTTATATCATGTGCGATACAAGCAGTCCTGCAGCGTTTTTACTTGTGTGTGATATCATGTGAGATAAATAAAAATATATTTTTTTTATCGATTTTTGATTATTATTTTTTAAATCAATTAAGAATCGTTACAAGTAAAATTCACGAATCATTCAAAAATCAATTTTTTTTACACTATTAAATATACATGTTAAATAAAAACTCTGCTTTGTTTTTAATGAACACTTGGGCCTATTACGCTATTGTATATTAATGTTGGCCATTATGTATGGAGCCCAAACACTGCCAGTAAGGTGTGGTATCGAATACAATAATTGACAATATAGAAGACGTAGTTATGCTGATGACACCCAACTCTACATGCCCCTAAAGCTGACCAACACGCCGGACTGTAGTCAGTTGGAAGCGTGTCTTAATGAAATTAAACAATGGATGTCCGCTAACTTTTTGCAACTTAATGCCAAAAAAACGGAAATGCTGATTATCGGTCCTGCTAGACACCGACCTCTATTTAATAATACAACTTTAACATTTGACAACCAAATAATAAAACAAGGTGACTCTGTAAAAAATCTGGGTATTATCTTCGACCCAACTCTCTCCTTTGAGTCACACATTAAAAGCGTTACTAAAACGGCCTTCTTTCATCTCCGTAATATCGCTAAAATTCGCTCCATTTTGTCCACTAAAGACGCCGAGATCATTATCCATGCGTTTGTTACGTCTCGTCTCGATTACTGTAACGTATTATTTTCGGGTCTCCCCATGTCTAGCATTAAAAGATTACAGTTGGTACAAAATGCGGCTGCTAGACTTTTGACAAGAACAAGAAAGTTTGATCACATTACGCCTGTACTGGCTCACCTGCACTGGCTTCCTGTGCACTTAAGATGTGACTTTAAGGTTTTACTACTTATGTATAAAATACTACACGGTCTAGCTCCATCCTATCTTGCCGATTGTATTGTACCATATGTCCCGGCAAGAAATCTGCGTTCAAAAGACTCCGGCTTATTAGTGATTCCTAGAGCCCAAAAAAAGTCTGCGGGCTATAGAGCGTTTTCCGTTCGGGCTCCAGTACTCTGGAATGCCCTCCCGGTAACAGTTCGAGATGCTACCTCAGTAGAAGCATTTAAGTCTCACCTTAAAACTCATCTGTATACTCTAGCCTTTAAATAGACCTCCTTTTTAGACCAGTTGATCTGCCGCTTCTTTTCTTTCTCCGATGTCCCCCCCTCCCTTGTGGAGGGGGTCCGGTCCGATGACCATGGATGAAGTACTGGCTGTCCAGAGTCGAGACCCAGGATGGACCGCTCGCCTGTGTATCGGGTGGGGACATCTCTACGCTGCTGATCCGCCTCCGCTTGAGATGGTTTCCTGTGGACGGGACTCTGGCTGCTGTCTTGGATCCGCTTGAACTGAACTCTCGCGGCTGTGTTGGAGCCACTATGGATTGAACTTTCACAGCATCATGTTAGACCCGCTCGACATCCATTGCTTTCGGTCCCCTAGAGGGGGGGTGGGGGGGGGTTGCCCACATCTGAGGTCCTCTCCAAGGTTTCTCATAGTCAGCATTGTCACTGGCGTCCCACTGGATGTGAATTCTCCCTGCCCACTGGGTGTGAGTTTTCCTTGCCCTTTTGTGGGTTCTTCCGAGGATGTTGTAGTCGTAATGATTTGTGCAGTCCTTTGAGACATTTGTGATTTGGGGCTATATAAATAAACATTGATTAATTGATTGATTGATTGATTGAGAGTATTGGAACCGAAACAAGTTTTGGCAGCAAATAATTACAAACATTCTTTTCAATGCCGATATTCATACTTTTGTACACTTTTGTTGTTGTTGTGTGTTTCGTATAAGTAAGCAAAATTACATTTGATTTAACAAGGCATCATACAATAAATCCTCCATAAACTGTATCAAAGTCATCAAATAGAAATAATACAATTAAAATAATTTTACTTGATTTGTAAAGATGGTCCCCCCCCTGTTGAGAATAACAATGAATTAATGCATAATAATACATTTGAATAATTCAGGTTGCGACTTGTCCAGGGTTTACCCTGCCTTCCGCCCGATTGTAGCTGAGATAGGCGCCAGCGCCCCCCGCGACCCCGAAAGGGAATAAGCGGTAGAAAATGGATGGATAAATAACAAAGATATCCAAACCTCTTAGTACAAAAATCTACTGAATATATAAAACCTATTTTAAAAGTAACAAAGTTGACCAGAGTGCTTTAGGATATAAGTAATTAGTTAAAAAGTATTCAAAGTATGTTATGTTTAAAATACAAGAGTCACAAGATAAAATACAATATTTTACTCCTTTCTTCTTCTATGGTGCTTTACCTGCAAGCCCAAATCTAGTAAAACTGCTTCTGAGAAAACTTGTAGTAAGCCCTGCCCACAGAAAAAAATAAATAAAATAAAAGTAACCAAACTGAAAAAAAGAAAAGCAAATGTGGGGGGGGGAAAAAAGTCGAAAACATAAACCTGTGAAGCACACAAAAACAATAAAGGTCTACTAAAATATGATCATTGGCATCAAAAACATGTCATGATTCCAAAAAATATTGTAGTTTTTCAATATTTGTAGCCAAAACTTGCTTCAGTGCCAATACAACTTTTTGTACATGGTCTATTTGTTTATTTTCAACACCAAATCTTACTGGCAGTGTTTTGTTTCCATCATCATGGCGGTATTTGGAGAGCCAAGTGTTTTCTGAGGTGGTACTTGGTGAAAAAATGAGATGTACCAACTTTTCTGATGATTTAAGAAGACGATAATGCTCATGCCGCTTATAAAGTAATCCCAATATTAGAAACACCTGGTGCAGTTGCACAACGCTAACTACAACAATCATCAACACATTAGTCAACTATCACTGATGCTGTCCCGATCCAATGTTGAAATCGGTCCGACATCATCAAAGAAAAACACATATGTGATTGTATGGGCTTAAATGTAAAATGTGCGATACAAGCAGTCCTGCAGTGTTTACTTGTGTGTGATATCATGTGTGATACAAGCAGTCTTGAAGCATGTTTTCTTGTATTTGATATCATGTGCGATACAAGCAGTCCGGCAGCATGTTTACTTGTGTGTGATATCATGTGCGATACAAGGAGCCCTACAGCGTGTTTATTTGTCTGTGATATCATGTGCGATACAAGCAGTCCTGCAGTGTTTACTTGTGTAATATCATGTGTGATATAAGCAGTCTTGAAGCATGTTTTCTTGTATTTGATATCATGTGCGATACAAGCAGTCCAGCAGCATGTTTACTTGTGTGTGATATCATGTGCGATACAAGGAGCCCTACAGCGTGTTTACTTGTATGTGATGTCATGTGAGATACAAGCGGTCTTGCAGTGTTTATTAGTGTGTGATATCATGTGAGATACAAGCAGTCTTGCAGTGTTTATTAGTGTGTGATATCATGTGAGATACAAGCAGTCCTGCAGAGTGTTTACTTGTGTGTGATATCATGTGAGATACAAGCAGTCCTGCAGCGTGTTTATTTGTATGTGATATCATGTGAGATACAAGCAGTCTTGCAGTGTTTATTAGTGTGTGATATCATGTGAGATACAAGCAGTCCTGCAGTGTTTACTTGTGTGTGATATCATGTGTGATATAAGCAGTCTTGAAGCATGTTTTCTTGTATTTGATATCATGTGCGATACAAGCAGTCCAGCAGCATGTTTACTTGTGTGTGATATCATGTGCGATACAAGGAGCCCTACAGCGTGTTTACTTGTATGTGATGTCATGTGAGATACAA
The DNA here is from genome assembly GCF_033978795.1 of Nerophis ophidion. Classification (NCBI taxonomy): domain Eukaryota; kingdom Metazoa; phylum Chordata; class Actinopteri; order Syngnathiformes; family Syngnathidae; genus Nerophis; species Nerophis ophidion. The sequence continues at coordinate 33,105,762 of NC_084636.1, read as the reverse complement.
GCAGTCTTGCAGTGTTTATTAGTATGTGATATCATGTGAGATACAAGCAGTCCTGCAGAGTGTTTACTTGTGTGTGATATCATGTGAGATACAAGCAGTCCTGCAGCGTGTTTATTTGTATGTGATATCATGTGAGATACAAGCAGTCTTGCAGTGTTTATTAGTGTGTGATATCATGTGAGATACAAGCAGTCCTGCAGAGTGTTTACTTGTGTGTGATATCATGTGCGATAAAAGGAGTCCTGCAGCATGTTTACTTGTGTGTGATATCATGTGCGATACAAGAAGTCCTGCAGCGTGTTTACTTGTGTGTGATATCATGTGCGATACAAGCAGTCCTGCAGCGTGTATACTTGTGTGTGATATCATGTGCAATACAAGCAGTCCGGCAGCATGTTTATTTGTGTGTGATATCATGTGTGATATAAGCAGTCTTGAAGCATGTTTTCTTGTATTTGATATCATGTGCGATACAAGCAGTCCGGCAGCATGTCTACTTGTGTGTGATATCATGTGCGATACAAGGAGTCCTACAGCATGTTTATTTGTCTGTGATATCATGTGCGATACAAGCAGTCCTGCAGTGTTTACTTGTGTGTGATATCATGTGCGATACAAGCAGTCCGGCAGCATGTTTACTTGTGTGTGATATCATGTGCAATACAAGCAGTCCTGCAACGCGTTTACTTGTGTGTGATATCATGTGCGATAAAAGGAGTCCTGCAGCATGTTTACTTGTGTGTGATATCATGTGCGATACAAGAAGTCCTGCAGCGTGTTTACTTGTGTGTGATATCATGTGCGATACAAGCAGTCCTGCAGCATGTTTACTTGTGTGTGATATCATGTGCGATACAAGAAGTCCTGCAGCGTGTTTACTTGTGTGTGATATCATGTGCGATACAAGCAGTCTGGCAGCATGTTTATTTGTGTGTGATATCATGTGTGATATAAGCAGTCCGGCAGCATGTTTACTTGTGTGTGATATCATGTGCGATACAAGCAGTCCTGCAGCGTGTATACTTGTGTGTGATATCATGTGCAATACAAGCAGTCCGGCAGCATGTTTATTTGTGTGTGATATCATGTGTGATATAAGCAGTCTTGAAGCATGTTTTCTTGTATTTGATATCATGTGCGATACAAGCAGTCCGGCAGCATGTCTACTTGTGTGTGATATCATGTGCGATACAAGGAGTCCTACAGCATGTTTATTTGTCTGTGATATCATGTGCGATACAAGCAGTCCTGCAGTGTTTACTTGTGTGTGATATCATGTGCGATACAAGCAGTCCGGCAGCATGTTTACTTGTGTGTGATATCATGTGCAATACAAGCAGTCCTGCAACGCGTTTACTTGTGTGTGATATCATGTGCGATAAAAGGAGTCCTGCAGCATGTTTACTTGTGTGTGATATCATGTGCGATACAAGAAGTCCTGCAGCGTGTTTACTTGTGTGTGATATCATGTGCGATACAAGCAGTCCTGCAGCATGTTTACTTGTGTGTGATATCATGTGCGATACAAGAAGTCCTGCAGCGTGTTTACTTGTGTGTGATATCATGTGCGATACAAGCAGTCTGGCAGCATGTTTATTTGTGTGTGATATCATGTGTGATATAAGCAGTCCGGCAGCATGTTTACTTGTGTGTGATATCATGTGCGATACAAGGAGTCCTACAGCGTGTTTATTTGTATGTGATATCATGTGTGATATAAGCAGTCCAGCAGCATGTTTACTTGTGTGTGATATCATGTGCGATACAAGGAGTCCTACAGCATGTTTATTTGTATGTGATATCATGTGTGATATAAGCAGTCTTGAAGCATGTTTTCTTGTATTTGATATCATGTTTAATTATTTGCTTCTTGTCCTGTTTAAAAGATGTCATCAGTGTTTGAACCTGACACTCTCTCGGCTTCCGTCTGCTCCAACGTCTTATCTTCCAGTAAAAAACGAGTCCGCATCATTCAACATCGTGATTTCATGAATTATCATGACGACGATGTGTTACCACTTTACTTCAACTTAAAGACAACTTTCCCGGACAGTTAACAGTAAATCGATTATTGTTTCTTTTAGTTCCCATTGTTCTATGTTTGACTCGTTTCACTTCAATCAATCAATCAATCAATGTTTACTTATATAACCCTAAATCGCTAGTGTCTCAAAGGGCTGCACAAACCACGGTAGGCCCACATAAGGGCAAGGAAAAACTCACACCCAGTGGGACGTCGGTGACAATGATGACTATGAGAACCTTGGAGAGGAAGGAGGAAAGCAATGGATGTCGAGCGGGTCTAACATGATACTGTGAAATTTCAATCCATAATGGATCCAACACAGTCGCGAGAGTCCAGTCCAAAGCGGATCCAACACAGCGGCGAGAGTCCCGTTCACGGCGGAGCCAGCAGGAAACCATCCCAAGCGGAGGTTTGATCACTTGATCAAACCTTTACTAACAATCCACACTGCAAATTAATACAAAGTATGGATGATTCCTGCTGATATCGTATTGGGCCAATATGAGTAAAGGACCATACCAAGTGAAAAGGGTGTACCAGGAGGCATATTGTGGTGTACGAGGGGACAAAAAGGCATTAAGGATATTTCAAAATAAAAGGTGGAGATATCCAACACATTGGTACAGGTTTAAGCATCATCCCCACCTCTGTACTCCATGTAGTCCTGAAGGATGTCCAGCATTCTGGTCATTTGGGAGAAGAGCAGAACACGATGGCCGCTGGAAGCAGACATGATAGCAATCAGATTGAGCACAGTGTAATGATCCTCTCTATCCTGCAGTACCACAAAATGCCCACTAGATGGCGGCAGTGCACACACACACACACCCTTCCTGCAGGTAAGCCAACATGCTGTCCAGGAGGCAGAGCTTCCCGCTGGCCTCAATCAGATGCTCTCCCATCTCGAAGGGCTCCGGCTCCACTCCTGTGTGATCACAAGGCGAAGAGTCCATGGCCACGCTTGTTCAGGACCGTGGACCAGGTCTTGGGTGCGTGCGCAGGGGGTCTCACCGTCGAAGAGATACGGGTGATCCACGCACTTCCTCAGCTGGATCAAGATGTTGAGCAGACGGGTCTTGTTGCTCTGCTCGCTCCCAAGAGCCTCTAAAATAACAGATTTAGTAGCCGGTGAGCTTCTACGAGTTTAGACTTTCCCTGTACTTTAGAAGTCAGCCCGTTTAGGCAGCTATCGAAATAAGTCAGCCCCTTTTAGACAGGTGTCTAATAAGTCCGTCCGTTCAGGCAGGCATCTAACGAGTCCAGCCAGTTCAAGCGGATGTCTAGAAAAGTCAGTCCGATTTGGTAGGCTTCTTGAAAGTTTAGCCTGTTTAGGCAGGCGTCTAAAAAGGTCAGACCGTTTAGGCGGGCATCTAACGAAGTCAGCATTTAGGCAGGCGTCTAGAAAAGTCAGCCCGATTAGGTAGGCATACTAAGACGTCAGCCCGTTTCAGCAGAGTTCTATAGAAGTCAGCATAGGCATACTAAGACATCGGCGCGTTTAGGCAGAGTTCTATAGAAGTCAGCCTGTTTAGGCAGGTGTCTAATAAGTCCATCCGTTTGGGCAGGCATCTGAAGCGGTCAGCCAGTTTAGGCGGTTGTCTAGGAAAATCAGCCCGTTTAGGCAGGCATATTGATAGGGCAGGCGTCTAAAAAGCTCGTTTAGGCGGGTGTCTAATAAGTCCACCCGCTTGGGGAGGCATCTGAAGCGGTCAGCCAATCTGGGGGGTCTAGGAAAATCATCCCGTTTAGGCAGGCGTGATAAAATGTCAGCCCTTTTAGGAAGGCGTATACAGAAGTCAGCGTTTCGACAGGCATCGAGAAAAACATGCCAGTTTAGGCAGGCGCCTAAAAGGGTCAGCCCGTTTAGAAGGGGAAAGAAAGCATTGAGTATTTAGGCAGGCGTCTAGAAAAGTCAGCCCGATTAGGTAGGCATCTTAGAAGGTCAGCCCGTTTATGCAGAGATCTATAGAAGTCAGCCCGTTTAGGCAGGTGTCTAATAAGTCCATCCGTTTGGGCAGGCATCTGAAGCGATCAGCCGGTTTAGGCGGTTGTCTAGGAAAATCAGCCCGTTTAGGCAGGCATATTGAAAGGTCAGCACGTAAAAGTCAGCCCGTTTTGGCAGGTATATAAAGAAGTCAATGTTTAGGAAGGTATCTCGAAAAATTCGGCTCGTTTAGGCAGGTGTCTAATAAGTCCGCTCATTTGGGCAGGCATCTGAAGCGGTCAACCAATTTAGGGTGTCTAGGAAAATCAGCCCGTTTAGGCAGGCGTAATAAAAGATTAGGCCTTTTAGGCTAGCATATAAAGAAGTCAGCATTTTGGCAGGCATCAAGAAAAATCTGCCTGTTTAGGCAGGCGCCTAGAAGGGTCAGCCCGTTTAGACGGGGAAAGAAGGAAGTGAGTATTTAGGCAGGCGTCTAGCAAAGTCAGGCCGTTTAGGCAGACATCTATAGGAGTCAGCCCGTTTAGGCGGGTGTCTAATAAGTACGCCCATTAGGGCAGGCATCTGAAGCGGTCAGCCAGTTTAGGCGGTTGTCTACGAAAATCAGCCCGTTTAGGCAGGCGTATTAAAAGGTCGCAACGTTTAGGCTGGCAAATAAAGAAGTCAGCCCGTTTAGACAGGCAACTGGAAAAGTCAGCCCGTCTAGGCAGGTGTACTGTATAAAGAAGTGAGTCGTATTAGTCGTGAAAAGAGCGAGAACATTACTCAAAATAATTTGTGTCATAGCCAATTATGCATATTTTGATGACATCATCTTGATGTCATCATGTGTGCATGAGTGGGCGGAGCTTCCACGGTGGCACCAGGAAGAGGGCGTGTATTACTGTTAGCAGCTCTATGAACATGAAGTGAATTGTGAATTATATTTATATAGCGCTTTTTCTCTAGTGACTCAAAGACGCTTTACATAGTGAAACCCGATATCTAATTTTTACATTTAAACCAGTGTGGGTGGCACTGGGAGCAGGTGGGTAAAGTGTCTTGCCCAAGGACACAACGGCAGTGACTAGGATGACAGAAGCGGGGATCGAACCTGCAACCCTCGAACTGCTGGCACAGCCGCTCTACCAACCGAGCTATACCGCCCCAACATGAGTGTTTTGAGTCATTGTGACCGAACATGGAGTAGTAAACCGTACGGTTTTTGTGGACGCTCACCGAGGTCCTTCATCAGGAGGGCTTTGTAGTACTTCTTCTGCAGCGCTGACATTCCGTGGTAGACCACCAGCTCGCTCTTCTTGGGCAGGTCAAGCGCCACCTCCGACTTGACCCGGCGGAGCAGGAAGGGCTCCAGGACGCTCTGAAGCTCGTTGGCTGGAGGGAAACGGCCGCAGGAGATCAGAGCCAAGTTCTTTACGGCGCACCTGGTCGCCGACGTCGATCCTACCGAGCTCGGGTCGACTCTGGACGTCGGAGTAAGCCCGGACGAAGTGGTCCGCGTCCTCGGCTGAGAAGATTGTGGGCTGGATGAAGCTGAGTAGGGAGTAGAGCTCCTGCAGGTTGTTCTGGATGGGAGTTCCTGTCAGCAGCACTCTGAAGCCCACGGAGAACTGGGACAGGAAGCGGACAAAACATGTCAGCGGAGGAGCAGGAAGACGGGAGGACGACGTCGGCTGCTCGGTACCTGCGTCAGGGTTTGGTGCAACAGAGACTTCGGGTTCTTCAGCCGGTGAGCCTCGTCTACGACCAGCGCCTTCCACTTCCACCTGAGGACGTGATATATGCTGCCAACCCTATTTTCACAGACTATTGATACCCACAACGTAGCCAAACAGGCATCATTTCATTTCCTACTTGATCAAAGGGCAGTTCAAGTGCATGTGCTCTACCTAGTGGCCAAATTGGTGTATTACAGTTTACATAGTGGTCAAATTGGTGTATTACACTTTACATAGTGCCCAAACTGGTGTATTATAGTTTACTTAGTGGCCAATTTGTTGAATTATTATACGGCGTGGCGCAGTGGGAGAGTGGCCGTGCGCAACCAGAGGGTCCCTGGTTCAATTCCCACCTAGTACATACCTCGTCACGTCCGTTGTGTCCTGAGCAAGACACTTCAGCCTTGCTCCTGATGGGTGGCTGGTTAGCGCTTTGCATGGCAGCTCCTTCCATCAGTGTGTGAATGTGTGTGTGAATGGGTAAATGTGGAAGTAGTGTCAAAGCGCTTTGAGTACCTTGAAGGTAGAAAAGCGCTATACAAGTACAACCCATTTATCATTTAACCCAGGGGTGCCCATTACGTCGATCGCGAGCTACCAGTCGACCACGGGGGGTGTGTCAGTCGATCTCCAGCCAGGCTTTTAAAAAGAATAGACCTAAAAATGAGTGATCATCAATCTTCACCAAGACGTCACTTAAATGACATTCACGGTACCGGAGGGTCTTGTGAGATGACGCTGGCTGCTGCAAAATCATTATTATGAAAATATGACCGAGAGGAAGGCGAGAAACACTTTTTATTTCAACAGACTCTCGCGCCGTACCTTCCGTCAAAACTCTAAAGGCCGACTGCACATTTCCTATCTTCACAATAAAAGCCCTGCTTCATGCTGCCTGCGCTAACTAAATACAGAGTCTCGGAAAACTGGCGTGCACAAGCGATCCCTCAGAAAGCTGGCGTGCACATCACTTGTGCACGCCAGCTTTCCGAGACTCTTATTTTGTTAGCGCAGGCAGCATGAAGCAGGGCTTTTATTGTGAAGATAGGAAATGTGCAGTCGGCCTTTAGAGTTTTGACGGAAGGGACGGCGCCAAAGTCTGTTGAAATAAAAAGTGTTTCTCGCCTTCCTCTCTGTCATTTTTTCATAATAATGAACTGGCAGCAGCCAGCGTCATCTCACAAGACCCTCGGGTGCCGTGAATGTCAATCAAGCAAGCTACGGAATTTGCCGCCAATGTTTTTCTTGTAAAGTGTATGGAAGCTGGATGAATTAGATGCCAAAAACCAACCACTTTCATGTGGTATTGTACAGAAAGGACAACTTTTTTTCTCCTCCATTTGAAAATGTGGGCGTTATCATCATTACTGTCTGATTCCAATCAATGCAAGTCATCAGAATCAGGTAATACACCAACTTATATTCTTGTCTTTGTGAAAGAAAGACATCTATATGTGTTACACATGCTTGTATTATCATTAAACACATTTAACTTGTTTACAAAAATGTCTCTTTCATAAATAAATAAATATAAATGATATATATAAATGAGGTAGATCCCCTCGAGTTGGTCAATTGAAAAGTAGCTCGCCTGCAGAAAAAGTGTGGGCACCCCTGATTTAACCCATTTATTATACTTTACATAGTGGCCAGATTGGTGTATTACAATTTACTTAGTGGTCAAATAGGTGTATTACAGTTTACTTAGTGACCAAATTTGTGTATTACACTTTACCTAGTGGCCCAATTGGTGTATTACAGTTTACTTAGTGGTCAAATAGGTGTATTATACTTTACATAGTCATCATTGTCACCGACGTCCCACTGGGTGTGAGTTTTCCTTGCCCTTATGTGGGCCTACCGAGGATGTCGTAGTGGTTTGTGTAGTGGTTTGTGCAGCCCTTTGAGACACTAGTGATTTAGGGCTATATAAATGAACATTGATTGATTGATATTGTAGTCAGCTGGAGGCGTGTCTTAATGAAATTAAACAATTTGTTTTGTGTTGTTTGCTCGGTCCTCGTATTATCTTTTAACGTTCTCATTGTACAGCACTTTGGTTACCCCTGTGGTAAATTTTAAATGTGCTTTATAAATAAAGTTGATTTGATTTGAGCATAATTAAAGGCCTACTGAGACCCACTACTACCGACCACACAGTCTGATAGTTTATATATCAATGATGAAATATTAACATTGCAACACATGCCAATACGGCCGGTTTAGTTTACTAAATTACAATTTTAAATTTCCAGCGAAGTTTCTTGTTAAAAATGTCGCGGAATTATGACGAGTGCGCATGACGTCTCGAGTCTGAGGGGACATATTAGCGCAGCACCACTTGCGGCTAAAAGTCGTCTCTTTTCATCTCGCAATTACACAGTATTCAGGACATCTGTGTTGCTGAATCTTTTCTAATTTGTTCAATTAATAATGGAGAAGTCAAAGTAGAAAGATGGAGTTGGGAAGCTTTAGCCTTTAGCCACACAAACACACGGTGATTCCTTGTTTAAAATTCCCGGATGTGAAGCTTTACTATGGATCAGAGCGGTCAAGCAAACATGGATCCCGACCACTTGTCAACCGGCATGTTTCGGTGAGAAAATTGTGTTAAAAAATACACTATTACCGGAGATCTGTGGAGTTTGCGCCGTCCTTGTATCTGCCGTGACTTCCCTCAAGACACCCGTGGACAAACCCCTCCGACTATCAGGTACTATTTACTCTCACTAAAACAGTAGCAACACAATAGAAAGATAAGGGATTTCCCAGAATTATCCTAGTAAATGTGTCTAAAAACATCTGAATCCGTCCCAATGCAATCGCCTTTTTTTTTTTCTTGTACTTCGCTATCAATATCATCATCCACGAATCTTTCATCCTCGCTCAAATTAATGGGGAAATTGTCGTTTTCTCCGTCCGAATAGCTTTTGCTGCCGGAGGCCGCCATCAAAAACAATGTGAAGACGTGAGGAGCCCTCACCCTTGTGACCTCATCGTCTGCGACTTCCCGTACAGGCAAGGCTTTTTTATCAGCACCAAAAGTTGCAAACTTTATCGTCGATGTTCTCTACTAAATCCTTTCAGCAAAAATATGGCAAGATCGCGAAATGATCAAGTATGACACATAGAATAGATCTGCTATCCCCGTTTGAATAAGAAAATCTCATTTCAGTAGGCCTTTAAAGGTCAGTGACCTGGATTACTCATATTGTCCACTAGATGGTGACATAATAACAGAGTCAACATTTTCAGACTATCAAATTGCATGATATCTGCCGGATAAGTATGTGTAAAATGTGTGTTGTGTGACAAGAACAAGAAAGTTTGATCACATTACGCCTGTACTGGCTCACCAGCACTGGCTTCCTGTGCACTTAAGATGTGACTTTAAGGTTTTACTACTTACGTATAAAATACTACACGGTCTAGCTCCAGCCTATCTTGCCGATTGTATTGCACCGTATGTCCCGGCAAGAAATCTGCGTTCAAAAGACTCCGGCTTATTAGTGATTCCTAGAGCCCAAAAAAAGTCTGCGGGCTATAGACCGTTTTCCGTTCGGGCTCCAGTACTCTGGAATGCCCTCCCGGTAACAGTTCGAGATGCTACCTCAGTAGAAGCATTTAAGTCTCACCTTAAAACTCATCTGTATACTCTAGCCTTTAAATAGACCTCCTTTTTAGACCAGTTGATCTGCCGCTTCTTTTCTTTCTCCTATGTCCCCCCCTCCCTTGTGGAGGGGGTCCGGTCCGATGACCATGGATGAAGTACTGGCTGTCCAGAGTCGAGACCCAGGATGGACCGCTCGTCGGGACCCAGGATGGACCGCTCGCCTGTATCGATTGGGGACATCTCTACGCTGCTGATCCGCCTCCGCTTGAGATGGTTTCCTGTGGACGGGACTCTGGCTGCTGTCTTGGATCCGCTTGAACTGAACTCTCGCGGCTGTGTTGGAGCCACTATGGATTGAACTTTCACAGTATCATGTTAGACCCGCTCGACATCCATTGCTTTCGGTCCCCTAGAGGGGGGGGGGGGGGTACCCACATCAGAGGTCCTCTCCAAGGTTTCTCATAGTCAGCATTGTCACTGGCGTCCCACTGGATGTGAATTCTCCCTGCCCACTGGGTGTGAGTTTTCCTTGCCCTTTTGTGGGTTCTTCCGAGGATGTTGTAGTCGTAATGATTTGTGCAGTCCTTTGAGACATTTGTGATTTGGGGCTATATAAATAAACATTGATTGATTGATTGATGTTGTGTTTTGTGGACATAAAAAAGGGGAACATCCATCCATTTTAAACCGCTTGTCCCTGTCTAGGTTGCGGGGGGTGCTGGACACGTGACTACGAAATAACATTTCAGTCAAGACACTCACCGTCTCAGGAAAGAAGCGTCTTTGAGACAGAGCTGGGGAAGAAATAATTTCAGAAAAATCAATACGAACTCAAAGTGTTGCTGACATAAAACACTCCCTCACCTCGTATGTGGTGAGCAAGACATGGAAGTCCTGCGTGTCGGCGTCCGCTTGAATCTGGGCCCGTCTGTCTCGATCTCCCTTGTAGCACAGGACCGTCAGGGACGGGGCAAAGCTAGAAAACAAGAATGGCTGTGATGTTGGTCATTTTACGGGGTTGTCTTGTCGCAATATGAGAACACCAGTCATCCCTACCGAGGAATTTAAATGATTCTCCATACTGATTTGATACCACAGTAAACATTTTAAAAAATTCAACCCATGTACTACGCTAAAACATATATTTAAAGATAAATATTTGTATACATTACTAGTATCAACATTTCAGCCTTTTTTAATTACGTTATATGCTCTATTTTTAAATTTTTTAATGGTGTTTGTTATAGATGTCCGATAAATGCTTTAATATGTAATATCGGAAATTATCGGTATCACAGGAGTTGACGACTGCAGCATGAGAGGTTTACTGACGACGCTTGATGACCTCATCAAACCGCCGCGAGCGTAGCATAACAACAACAAGAGTGTGTTGTTACCGGTGCTGTAGCCGTGGCTAACAAGCTCGCTCGCTCGGTTTTTGCTTCTTTTTTTTAGTTGACATCCAGCATCAGAAATTCCTATCCATCCATCCATCCATTTTCTACCGCTTATTCCCTTTCGGGGTCGCGGGGGGCGCTGGCGCCTATCTCAGCTACAATCGGGCGGAAGGCGGGGTACACCCTGGACAAGTCGCCACCTCATCGCAGGGCCAACACGGATAGACAGACAACATTCACACTCACATTCTATCCATTACATCATATTCACATACATCATATATCTGTTGTATGCCCTAAATGTCAAAATATTTTTTGTTTATATCCCAACCATACCACCCCCCCAACCCCAAAAAAGATACAGTAAAAAAAACTAAGTGGTATCTACAAATACATCAATGAAATAAACAAAAAATAAAATTAAAATACATTAACAATATTAATAAACAGAAATAAAATAAAAAATATATAAAAACGTATATATATGTCTTGATTGGATTATCCAGAGAATAGTGCTCGATACCGTGGTAGAGCGCAATATGTAGGTGTGGGAAAAATCACAAGACTACTTCATCTCCACAGAACTGTTTCATGAGGGGTGCCCTCTATCAAATTGCTTGGTAAAGTCGTTTACCAAGCAAAGGTAACACGCAAGGACATTAGCACATCCGACACGTGCGTAGGATTAACCGAAGGAGCTTTTAAAGCCAGATGGAATAATCGCAAAGAATCCTTTAGAAAGTAGACCTTGCGGAATTCTACAGAACTCAGCAAGCACATTTGGAACCTCAAAGACAACAATGTTGAATATTCAATAACATGGCAAATTCTTGCATCCAGCACACCTTACAACAGTGGTAATAAAAGATGCAACCTATGCTTAAAAGAGAAACTGTTTATTATATATCATCCAGACCTGTCATCCCTCAACAAGCGCAATGAAATCATTTCAACATGCCGCCACAGACGGAAACACCTCCTAGGTAACACATGAGCCAATCACCACGCCCCTACGCCTGCCTGTACCCACCCACTCTGTGCTCTATATAAACCATTGTATATGAATGCTTCCATTAAAATCTCCTGATGATTGAGGGAACCCCTCA
>NC_084636.1:33081460-33088960 GCF_033978795.1 Nerophis ophidion | reverse complement strand
GCAGACATGTAGACCAGCAGGGAGATGGTCTGAGGACACAAATACTGGTTAGTGGTAATCATGTCTCTCTGCACTCATCTTAGGGAACATACCGAAAGTACCTGCATTAACATTCATTACCTTTTTTTTCTTTTGACCGTCTTTCGCCTTGTTTTATCTTATTTTACCTTTTATTTACCTTCTGTTTAACTTATTTTACCTTCTATGTTCTACTTTTTACCTTTTACTTACCTACTATTTAATTGATTTACTTTTTATATTCTGTCTTTCACCTTTTATTTACCTTCTAGTTTAATTATTTTACCTTCTATATTCCTCCCTTCTCTTTTATTTACCTTCTATATTGTATCTTGTATTTACATATTTTACCTTTATTATTTTACTAACCCTTTTATTTACCTTTCTTTCCCTTTTATTTACTCTACTACCTTTTACCTTCTATATTCTTTGTTTTAACGTTTATTTACCTAATTTTACTTTTTATTTACCTTCTACTTAACTTATTTTACCTTCAAATTCCTTTTTTAACCTTTAATTTACCTCATTTTACCTTTTATTTACCTTCAATTTAAATTATTTACTTTCTATATTCCTTCTTTTACATTTTATTTACCTTCTATTTAAATGATTTTACCTTCAATACTCCTTATTTTATCTTGTATCTACCTTCTATATTGCATCCTGTATTAATGTATTTTACCTTTATTATTTCACTAACCCTTTTATTTACCTTCCTTTCCGTTGTATTTACCCTACTACCTTTTACTTACTTATTTTATTATTTACCTTCTATATTCTTTGTTTTAACGTTTATTTACCTAATTCTACTTTTTATTTACCTTCTATTTAACTTATTTTACCTTCAAATTTGTTTTTTAACCTTTAATTTACCTCATTTTACCTTTTATTTACCTTCAATTTAAATTATTTACTTTCTATATTCCTTCTTTTACATTTTATTTACCTTCTATTTAAATGATTTTACCTTCAATACTCCTTATTTTATCTTGTATTTACCTTCTATATTGCATCCTGTATTAATGTATTTTACCTTTATTATTTCACTAACCCTTTTATTTACCTTCCTTTCCGTTGTATTTACCCTACTACCTTTTACTTACTTATTTTATCATTTACCTTCTATATTCTTTGTTTTAACGTTTATTTACCTAATTTTACTTTTTATTTACCTTCTACTTAACTTATTTTACCTTCAAATTCCTTTTTTTTACCTTTAATTTACCTCATTTTACCTTTTATTTACCTTCAATTTAAATTATTTACTTTCTATATTCCTTCTTTTACATTTTATTTACCTTCTATTTAAATGATTTTACCTTCAATACTCCTTATTTTATCTTGTATCTACCTTCTATATTGCATCCTGTATTAATGTATTTTACCTTTATTATTTCACTAACCCTTTTATTTACCTTTCTTTCCCTTTTATTTACCCTACTACCTTTTACTTACTTATTTTATCATTTACCTTCTATATTCTTTGTTTTAACGTTTATTTACCTAATTTTACTTTTTATTTACCTTCTATTTAACTTATTTTACCTTCAAATTTGTTTTTTAACCTTTAATTTACCTCAGTTTACCTTTTATTTACCTTCTATTTAAATTATTTACTTTCTATATTCCTTCTTTTGCATTTTATTCACCTTCTATTTAAATGATTTTACCTTCAATACTCCTTATTTTATCTTGTATCTACCTTCTATATTGCATCCTGTATTAATGTATTTTACCTTTATTATTTCACTAACCCTTTTATTTACCTTCCTTTCCCTTGTATTTACCCTACTTTACCTTTTTAATTACTTATTTTATATTTTGTTTACCTTTTATATTCTGTGTTTTCACTTTAATTGATCTTATTTTACTTTTTAATTACCTGGTTTTCTCTTTTATTTACATTATTTTCCCTTGTCCCTATTTACCTTTTGTTTACTTATTTCAAATTTTGTTTACCTTCAAAATTCCTTCTTTTACCTTTCATTTACCATATCTTACCTTTTATTTACCTGGTTTTACCTTAAATTGAGCTTTTTCTATCTTCTTCTTCCTTTTATTTACCCTATTTTACCAGTTATTTACTAGTTTTATCTTCTGTTTACCTTCTTTAGTCCCTCATTTACATTTAATTTACCTTGTTTTACAGTTTATTTACCTTCTATTTAGTTTATAACTTTTTTTTGTTTCTCTACTCGGGCTGATGTAACGTGGGTTTATTGTTTTCATAATAAATGAAAATAACATAACGTAACATTCCTTATTTTATCTTGTATTTACCTTTTATATTGCACCTTTTACTTTATATTAGCCTTTTATTAACTTATTTTACCCTTGTTTGCCTTCTATTTAGCTTGCTTTTATCTTCTTTATATTTTATTTACCTTCTTTTCTCTTTTTGTACTCTACTTTACCTTATGTTTACTTATTCTATATTCCGCTTACATTCTATATTACTTATTTTACCTTTTATTTACCTTCTATTCACCTTACTTTACCTATATTTACAGTCTTTTACCCACTTCTTGGTATTGTTACAGTGGATATTAGTAGAGTTCCATCCATTTGTTTACATTTAAAGGCCTACTGAAATGAGATTTTCTTATTTAAACGGGTTTATCAGGTCCATTCTATGTGTCATACTCCATCATTTCACGATATTGCCATATTTTTGCTGAAAGGATTTAGTAGAGAACATCGCCGATAAAGTTCGCAACTTTTGGTCGCTAATAAAAAAGCCTTGCCTTTACCGGAAGTAGCATCCTCACATTGTTTACAATCATAGCCACCAGCAGCTAGAGCGATTCGGACCGAGGAAGCGACGATTTCCCCATTAATTTGAGCGAGGATGAAAGATTTGTGGATGAGGATAGTGAGAGTGAAGGACTAGAAAAAAACAAACAAAAAAAAAAGGCAAGGGAAGTGAGAGCGATTCAGATGTTATTGGACACATTTACTAGAATCATTCTGGAAAAATCCCTTATCTGCTTATTGTGTTACTGGTGTTTCAGTGAGATTATATAGTACCTGAAAGTCGGAGGGGTGTGACCACGGGTGTGGTGACCGCCAGTGTGTCCGGTGGGAGGAGGTAATAGTCCGCAGCTGCAGGAGGACGCAAGCTCCACTCATGTCTACGGTAAGAGCCGACTTATTAGCACAATTTTCTCACCGAAACCTGCCGGTTGATCATGTTCGCCTTCGGGAATTTTAAACAAAGAAACATCGGCTGTGTTTGTGTTGCTAAAAGCAGCTGAAATACACCGCCCCCCACCTCCATCTTTCTACTTTGACTTCTCTATTATGAATTGAACCCATTGCAAAAGATTCAGCAACACAGAGTTCCGGAATACTCTGTAATTATGCGATTAAAGCAGACTACTTATCATCATACGAGTCATCATACCGCGACGTTTTCAACAGGACACTTGGCGGGAAATTTAAAATTGCAATTTAGTCAACTAAAAAGGCGGTATTGGCATGTGTTGCAATGTTAATATTTCATCATTGATATATAAACTATCAGACTGCATGATGGGTAGTAGTGGGTCTCAGTAGGCCTTTAAGAGCGCTGGCTTGCTGATAGCGGTGAGCTATTGGATCATCCCATGTTTAGCTATTCCTCGTCCTCCTGTGATAATGTTACTTGTAAGAAACTTTATTTGTTGCCATGGCGGCGAGGATTAGTGACCTGGAAATAGCTAACATAATATGGACAGACGTGAACCCCTAACTGGTGTTTATCGCTTTTATCGTTATCAAAACACGCCCATTCTCGCTCATCTGTCTCCACACTGTTTCTGCTTGTTCGTGCTTTGTGTGTGTGCGTGTGTGGACTCAAAGGCAGGGGTCTCAAACTCAATTTACCTTGGGGCCAATGGATGCAAAAACTGGCTGAGGCTGAGAAAAGATTTCTTGAGAAAGTCTGACATGCACTTTTTTTTTACGAATTCACCTTCTTTGAATAGCTTTTCCGCTCTAGCAACATACTTGCCAACTCTCTCAATCTTTCCGGGATACATCATTACCACTCACAACAATCTTCCGGGGCAATCATTCTCCCAATTTTCACCCGGACAACAATATCAAGGGCGTCTCGTCCGCTTCTCCACCATACAAGCAATGTGCCAGGCTAGTTATATGTTGTATATATTGCAGTGTGACTGCAAGACATCGTTGATTAAAAGCCATACTGGTCACACTAAGGGTGGCCGTATAAACAACTTTATCATCTCTACGTTGCTGATCCGCCTCCGCTTGAGATGGTTTCCTCTGGAATGCCCTCCCGGTAACAGTTCGAGATGCTACCTCAGTAGAAGCATTTAAGTCTCACCTTAAAACTCATTTGTATACTCTAGCCTTTAAATAGACCTCCTTTTTAGACCAGTTGATCTGCCGCTTCTTTTCTTTCTCCCATGTCCCCCCCTCCCTTGTGGAGGGGGTCCGGTCCGATAACCATGGATGGAGTACTGGCTGTCCAGAGTCGAGACCCAGGATGGACCGCTCGTCGGGACCCAGGATGGACCGCTCGCCTGTATCGGTTGGGGACATCTCTACGCTGCTGATCCGCCTCCGCTTGAGATGGTTTCCTGTGAACGGGACTCTCGCTGCTGTCTTGGATCCGCTTGAACTGAACTCTCGCGGCTGTGTTGGAGCCACTATGGATTGAACTTTCACAGTATCATGTTAGACCCGCTCGACATCCATTGCTTTCGGTCCCCTAGAGGGGGGGGGGGGGTTGCCCACATCTGAGGTCCTCTCCAAGGTTTCTCATAGTCAGCATTGTCACTGGCGTCCCACTGGATGTGAATTCTCCCTGCCCACCGGGTGTGAGTTTTCCTTGCCCTTTTGTGGGTTCTTCCGAGGATGTTGTAGTCGTAATGATTTGTGCAGTCCTTTGAGACATTTGTGATTTGGGGCTATATAAATAAACATTGATTGATTGATAAAAATTTGCCACACTGTGAACCCACACCAAACAAGATTGACAAACATCCGCACCGTAACACAACATAAACAAAACGGAAAAAATACCCAGAATCCAATGCAGCCCTAACTATTCCGGGCTACAATGGGGGGCGGGGTTGGAGGGTGTGGGGGCGGGGGTGTATATTGTAGCCCGGAAGAGTTAGGGCTGAATGGGATTCCGGGTGGGATTGAGGATTGAGGAGGTCTTGGTCTTGGTTGACAAGACTTTGCAGCATCGCGTGGACATCGGGGGCGGTACCTCTGGATTGGCAGACCGGGGTGGTGGTTCCTCTCTTTAAGAAGGGGGACCGGAGGGTGTGTTCCAACTATCGTGGGATCACACTCCTCAGCCTTCCCGGTAAGGTTTATTCAGGTGTACTGGAGAGGAGGCTACGCCGGATAGTCGAACCTCGGATTCAGGAGGAACAGTGTGGTTTTCGTCCTGGTCGTGGAACTGTGGACCAGCTCTATACTCTCGGCAGGGTTCTTGAGGGTGCATGGGAGTTTGCCCAACCAGTCTACATGTGCTTTGTGGACTTGGAGAAGGCATTCGACCGTGTCCCTCGGGAAGTCCTGTGGGGAGTGCTCAGAGAGTATGGGGTATCGGACTGTCTTATTGTGGCGGTCCGCTCCCTGTACGATCAGTGTCAGAGCTTGGTCCGCATTGCCGGCAGTAAGTCGAACACATTTCCAGTGAGGGTTGGACTCCGCCAAGGCTGTCCTTTGTCACCGATTCTGTTCATAACTTTTATGGACAGAATTTCTAGGCGCAGTCAAGGCGTTGAGGGGTTCCGGTTTGGTGACCGCAGGATTAGGTCTCTGCTTTTTGCAGATGATGTGGTCCTGATGGCTTCATCTGACCGGGATCTTCAGCTCTCGCTGGATCGGTTCGCAGCCGAGGGTGAAGCGACCGGAATGAGAATCAGCACCTCCACGTCCGAGTCCATGGTTCTCTCCCGGAAAAGGGTGGAATGCCATCTCCGGGTTGGGGAGGAGACCCTGCCCCAAGTGGAGGAGTTCAAGTACCTAGCTAGGAGTCTTGTTCACGAGTGAGGGAAGAGTGGATCGTGAGATCGACAGGCGGATCGGTGCGGCGTCTTCAGTAATGCGGACGTTGTACCGATCCGTTGTGGTGAAGAAGGAGCTGAGCCGGAAGGCAAATCCCTCAATTTACCGGTCGATCTACGTTCCCATCCTCACCTATGGTCATGAGCTTTGGGTCATGACCGAAAGGATAAGATCACGGGTACAAGCGGCCGAAATGAGTTTCCTCCGCCGTGTGGCGGGTCTCTCCCTTAGAGATAGGGTGAGAAGCTCTGCCATCCGGGAGGAACTCAAAGTAAAGCCGCTGCTCCTTCACATCGAGAGGAGCCATGAATTGATTAACGTGGACCCCGACTTAAACAAGTTGAAAAACTTATTGGGGTGTTACCATTTAGTGGTCAATTGTACGGAATATGTACTGTACTGTGCAATCTACTAATAAAAGTATCAATCAATCAATCAATCAATCAAAGCCAGATGAGGTGGTTCGGGCATCTGGTCAGGATGCCACCCGAACGCCTCCCTAGGGAGGTGTTTAGGCCACGTCCAACCGGTAGGAGGCCACGGGCAAGACCCAGGACACGTTGGGAAGACTATGTCTCCCGGCTGACCTGGGAACGCCTCGGGATCCCCCGGGAAGAGCTAGACGAAGTGGCTGGGGAGAGGGAAGTCTGGGTTTCCCTGCTTAGGCTGTTGCCTCCGTGACCCGACCTTGGATAAGCGGAAGATGATGGATGGATGGATGGGATTCCGGGTATTTGTTCTGTTGTGTTTATGTTGTGTTACGGTGTGAATGTTCTCCCAAAATGTGTTTGTCATTCTTGTTTGATGTGGGTTCACAGTCTGGCGCATATTTTTAACAGTGTTAAAGTTGTTTATACGGCCACCCTCAGTGTGACCTGTGTGTCTGTTGATCAAATATGTCTTGTAGTCGCCTACTACGTCTACAGAGGCCAATTACAACATGTGACTAGGCTAGCATGCTTTTTGTACAGGTAGTAGAGGACGCTAAAGGCAGTACCTCCACAATACTGTTGCTCGTGTGAAATCTGAAAATTGGAAATCCTCCGGAAAAATTGAGGGTATACAATTTTGACGCTCTAAAACTCGCGGGCCGAACCAACAATAAGTTTTCACATCGAGGTGCGGGCCGCAAAATAACGTCTCGCGGGCCGCCATTGGCCTGCGGGCCGCGTGTTTGAGACCCCTGCTCAAAGGGGGGTGTCTCTCCAGGCTAACATCCGGTTTTCTCACGAAAAAAGTTAGTTTTGCTTTTATCGGTGTGTTCATGGTTTGGGATCGCCACCGTAAACTAGCATGACAGAGCCCAGATGCACTGTGAATGTTGCTTGGAGGTTTGAAGAGTTATGTTATTTTTTTTTAACCTGGCAGGTTTTTCCCAAGCCCATCTCATCGGCAAGGATGCATCCTTGCTGCTCCTTCAGGCACTGCGTCAGCCATTGGACGCCGTCC
>NC_084636.1:33056460-33076460 GCF_033978795.1 Nerophis ophidion | reverse complement strand
ATTTATGTCTGTTTTTAATGAAATAATGGAAGAAGTCACGCACCCAGAAGGCAGCACAGAGCGTCAACACCAGACAAGTCTGGAATTAGGATAACAACAATACATGTCATCATAATAATAATGAGTAGGAAATATTTACAATAGGCACAGTAAGAATTATGTATGTCATGAATGATAAACTGGGTTGAAAAAAATTACTTTTTAAAAAGTAATTAATTATACTTATTCATTACTTTCCCAAAAAATGAATTACTAGCGGATTTACAATTTAATAAATGTAAATTACCTGGGGAGGAAATTATTGCATTACTTAAAAAACAAAAAAAAACTTTTACATATCTAGCATATGCAGTGGAGATGTTTCATGAAACCAGAGTGTGTGCGTGTGCCTGTAAAAGGCGGGGCCTGTTGCTAAGTGATGCGCGACGTCAGTGCCCAGACAGCGCAGCATTAGCTCAGCTGTTTGTCAGCTCACACTCGCAGTTTGCGGGCAGTTACGGTAACTCTGTTGAATCTTTTCAAGGGATTGCGTTAGCACAAGCTAATAGAGATTGAGTATGCTTCCATGTCCATAAACGACGGATTGTAGGATTACACTTCAATCATTGATTTGTTGTTCATTAATTCACGTTAATAATGTTTAGACAAAAGTGTATATTATATATACTATTATATTTATAGTATTTATATTAGGTGTGTGTGTGTGTGTGTGTGTATTTTGGGTATATGCATGTGTGTATGTATGTGATTATGTGTATGTATATATATATATATATATATATATATATATATATATATATATATATATATATATATATATATATATATATTTATGTATATATATATATAAATTGTATATATGTGTGTGTGTATATGTGTGTGTTGTGTACATATGTGTGTGTACATATGTATATATGTAAGTGTGTGTGAATTTAAATGTATTTTATATAGACAATATATAACAGCAACCACTGAATTGAATTATATTATACATATTATTGTATTATATATTGTATATATATATATTGTGTATGTATGGGGGTGGGACCTAATAAGTTTACTTCTTCCCACTCCCTTTTGAGCCAATCTTGACATCTACAAAAGATTAGTCACATGTAATGTTTTCAATGTAGGTGTAAAAATAATGTATCTATATATTTCTTTTGTATTTTATGTCATTCTCTTGTTTTGTTTGCATGGCTCAAAATAAACCATTCATTCATTATTCCCCCATAGTAGTATTGCGTGTGTGTGTGTATTGCATGTTTGCTGTGTGATGTTGCCTCTTTTTTACTTTCTTATCACCTTCATTTTTGTGTTGCTTTCATTGGTAAAAAGTTACTTCCTGTGTTTCTGACGCTATTTTCTAGACGTTAATCCACATCAAAAGTAGCTTGCCACCAGCAGTCGTAATAAAGGCGTTTAAATAATAACTAGGATGTCCCGATCCGATATTGATATCGGAAATCGGTCCGATATTAGCCAAAAAAGGGAATATCGGATTTTATCGGACTGAATCTAAAAACTCCGATATAAGCGCTCCGATATAAGCTGTCCATTTGCCGCTGCAGCACTTCTATAATAGGTGACTGGTGTGATCACACTCCAACACAGTAGGTGGCGGCAATGCCCCTTAATTAACGTTGGTGGCGGCCGCGGAAGAAGAGCGTCTCTGATCCAGCATGCACAGCCCACGTGATCACAACAACGACAACGCGTGTGCTCAGCAAAGTGTACTGATGTCGGCTGTGTGGAAGTATTTTAACTCACAGCATGCCGAAATGCTTATCTTCTTAAAAAAAAATCTCCACATTATGCTCGGACTGCAGAAAGTGGAGAAGGAGGAGGAGGAGTAGTAAGGGTAGTCAGCACTGACCGATTATTATTTGTTTTATGCTCTTGTTATTAGAGTGATATGTTTATTGTGTTTACACTATTCTTCAGTGAAGACTAAGAGTAATTACTACATTGTTTTGGGCATAGTCAGTCAGTGAAACTGGAGCTGTGAACTCTTAATTTAGAGCAGTTGGACAGTGGACAATATTGTGTTGTTTTTGTGGTTTTTGTCCCTGCCCACAGTTGTTTCCAACATATGCTGACAGTAAAAAAATAACTGAAGTGAACTTGAATTGTTTGCACTTTAAAACGTTTTTTGTTTATTTTATTGGATTTATTTAGGTTATTTTTCAGGGTCTTCTAATTTATTCTTTTCAATTGTATAATTATGTTGGTATTAGTGGTTAGTTTGCACTTTAAATATAACATTTTGTTTTTATTGGATTTGTTGAGGTAATACGCTTATGTTGAAAGTTAAAATTTATGTAACCAATTGGTTAATAATAAATGGGTCAGTTTTTCCTATACCTACTCTTGCTGACTATTGTTTTCTGTTTTAACACTACAACATCAGTAACAGTAACATCACTTTATCAAGCCTTTTCTAACATTCTACAAAACAAAATAAGGAATAAATATATGTATGATTCGTGCCTATATCGTATCGTATTGATATCGGCAAATACTCAAGGCTACAATATCGGTATCGTATCGGAAGTGAAAAAGTTGTATCGGGACATCCCTAATAATAACGCCGTTACTTTTACTGGTAACGTGTAATCTAATTGATTACTTTTAGGTCCGTTACAACGCCGTTGGCGATAGCTTGATGTAACGTGGCACGCTACTTTTTGATGTGGTTTTTTTGTCCGCCGCAAAACAGCGTCACAAGTGCCGTAAATTTAACGCAGAAAATATAGTTTTACTTGTGAAAACCCTAAAATGAACTTGGTATCAAATAGGAAGAGGTAACATCACACAATGGGAATGATGGATAACAAATCAATGATTGAAGTGACGAACTTGTCATCCAAACAACGCCCCGTTTGTTGACAAGAAGATATGACAGCCGTGGAAGCACATTCGATCTTGTTATGAAGCGGACGCAACACAATCGGGTGAAAAGATTCAAAAGAGTTGGCGCCGCTAACTGCTAATGCTAACAAACAGCACCGTTGCAACCCTCGATGAGGTCATACGTCACCAGGCAACAGGCCCCGCCTTTTAGAAGCACACAGACTGTGCGTTCGTATTTAGCATCTTTCTACTGCATATGCAGGATATTAGGGCTGCGAATCTTTGGGTGTCCCACGATTCGTTTCAATACTGATTCTTGGGGTCGCGATTCGATAATATATCGATTTTTTCGATTCAAAAACGATATTTTTCCCAATTCAAAACTATTCTCTATTCATTCAATACATAGGATTTCACCAGGATCTACTATACCACTGACATGCTAGCAGAGTAGTAGATTTTTGTAAAAAGGTTTTATAATTGTAAAGGACAATGTTTTATCAACTGATTGCAATAATGTAAATTTGTTTTAACTATTAAACGAACCAAAAATATGACTTATTTTATATTTGTGAAAACATTGCACACAGTGTGTTGTCAAGTTTACGAGATGCGATGAAGTGTAAGCCACTGTGACACTATTCTTTTTTTTTTTCCAATTTTTATAAATGTCTAATGATAATGTCAATGAGGGATTTTTAATCACTGCTATGCTGAAATTATAACTATTTTTGATACTGTTGTTGATAATCATTTTTGTTTCACTACTTTTGGTTTGTTCTGTGTTGTGTTTGTGTCTCCTCTCAATTGCTCTGTTTATTGCAGTTCCGAGTGTTGCTGGGTCAGGTTTGGTTTTGGAATTGGATTGCATTGTTATGGTATTGCTGTGTATTATTTTGTTGGATAGATAAAAAAATAAATAAAAAAATAATTAAATTTTAAAAAATCCATCCATCCATCCATCTTCTTCCGCTTATCCGAGGTCGGGTCACGGGGGCAACAACCTAAGCAGCGAAACCCAGACTTCCCTCTCCCCAGCCACTTCGTCCAGCTCTTCCCGGGGGATCCCGAGGCGTTCCCAGGCCAGCCGGGAGACATAGTCTTCCCAACGTGTCCTGGGTCTTCTCCGTGGCCTCCTACCGCTTGGACGTGCCCTAAACACCTCCCTAGGGAGGCGTTCGGGTGGCATCCTGACCAGATGCCCGAACCACCTCATCTGGCTCCTCTCGATGTGAAGGAGCAGCGGCTTTACTTTGAGTTCCTCCGGGATGGCAGAGCTTCTCACCCTATCTCTAAGGGAGAGCCCCGCCACCCGGCGGAGGAAACTCATTTGGGCCGCTTGTACCCGTGATCTTATCCTTTCGGTCATGACCCAAAGCTCATGACCATAGGTGAGGATGGGAACGTAGATCGACCGGTAAATTGAGAGCTTTGCCTTCCGGCTCAGCTCCTTCTTCACCACAACGGATCGGTACAACGTCCGCATTACTGAAGACGCCGCACCGATCCGCCTGTCGATCTCACGATCCACTCTTCCCTCACTCGTGAACAAGACTCATAGGTACTTGAACTCCTCCACTTGGGGCAGGGTCTCAAAATTGATTAAAAAAAAAAAAAAAAAAAAAGAGAATCGATCCTGAATCGCAACATATTCGATTCGAATCGATTTTTTCCCCACACCCCTACAGGATATCTTACGTTTTTTTATTTCAATAAAAGGTATTGTGTACATTATTTTCCCTCGTAAATAATTATTTCTGTTGTAGAATATTGGTTGGGAAATGACCACATTTCAATGTCAAATTAACGTCGCAACCCAACATTGATTAAACGTTGTCAAAAAGCATGTTGTTCCAACGTTGTATTTGTGTTGTAGAATATTGGTTTGGAAATGACCAAATTTCAATGGTCCAATTAACGTCATAACCTGACATTGATTAAACGTCGCCAAAAAGCATGTTGCTTCAACGTTGTATTCATGTTGTAGAATATTGGTTGGGAAATGACCACATTTCAATGGTCAAATCAACACCAGAACACAACATTGATTATACGTCATAAAAAAGCATGTTGTTTCAATATTATTTTTGTGTTGTAGAATATTGGTGGGGAAATGACCAAAATTCAATGGTCAACCTGACAGTAAATACACGTCATCAAAAAGCATGTTATTTCAACGTTGTATTTGTGTTGTAGAATATCGGTTTGGAAAATGACCAAATTTCAATGGTCAAATCACCGTCACAACTCAACATTGATTAAACGTTGTCAAAAATTGTTGTTTCAATGTTATATTTGTGTTGTAGAATATTGATTGGGAAATGACCACATTTCAATGTCAAATTAACGTCACAACCTGACATTGATTAAACGTTGTCAAAAAGCATGTTGTTCCAATGTTGTATTTGTGTTATAGAATATCGGTTTGGAAAATGACCAAATTTCAATGGTCAAATCACCGTCACAACTCAACATTGATTAAACGTCGTCAAAAAAAATGTTGTTTCAATGTTGTATTTGTGTTGTAGAATATTGGTTGGAAAATGACCACATTTCAATGGTCAAATCACCGTCACAACTCAACATTGATTAAACGTTGTATTTGTGTTGTAGAATATTGGTGGAGAAATGACAAAAATTCAAGCGTCAAATTAACGTCACAACCCGACATTGACTAAACGTTGTCAAAAAGCATGTTATTTGAACGTTGTATTTGGGTTTTAGAATATTGGTTGGGAAATGACCAAATTTCAATGGTTAAATCAACATCAGAACACAACATTGATTAAATGTCATTAAAAAAAATGCTGTTCCAGTGTTGTATTTGTGTTGTAGAATATTGGTTGGGAAATGACAAAAATTCAAGCGTCAAATTAACGTCGCAACTCAACATTGATTAAAAGTTGTCAAAAAACATGTTATTTCAACGTTGTATTTGTGTTATAGAATATCGGTTTTGAAAGTGACCAAACTTCAATGGTCAAATCACCGTCACAACTCAACATTGATTAAACGTCGTCAAAAAAAATGTTGTTCCAACCTTGTATGTGATGTAGAATATTGGTTGGGAAATGACCAAATTTCAATGTCAAATCAACATCACAACCCGACATTGACTAAACGTTGTCAAAAACCATGTTGTTTGAACGTTGTATTTGGGTTTTAGAATATTGGTTGGGAAATGACCAAATTTCAATGGTCAAATCACCGTCACAACTCAACATTGATTAAACGTCGTCAAAAAAAATGTTGTTTCAATGTTGTATTTGTGTTGTAGAATATTGGTTTGGAAAATGACCAAATTTCAATGGTCAAATCACCGTCACAACTCAACATTGATTAAACGTTGTCAAAAAGCATGTTGTTCCAACGTTGTATTTGTGTTATAGAATATCGGTTTGGAAAATGACCAAATTTCAATGGTCAAATCAACATCAGAACACAACATTGATTAAATGTCATTAAAAAAAATGTTGTTCCAATGTTGTATTTGTGTTGTAGAATATCGGTTTGGAAAATGACCAAATTTCAATGTCAAATCACCGTCACAACTCAACATTGATTAAACGTCGTCAAAAAAAATGTTGTTTCAATGTTGTATTTGTGTTGTAGAATATTGGTTGGGAAATGACCAAATTTCAATGGTCAAATCACCGTCACAACTCAACATTGATTAAACGTTGTATTTGTGTTGTAGAATATTGGTGGGGAAATGACAAAAATTCAAGCGTCAAATTAAGGTCACAACCTGACATTGATTAAACGTCGTCAAAAAGGATGTTGTTTCAAGGGTATGTTTGAGTTGCTCAATGTCAGGACCTAATTCAACAAGCTGTCAACGTTGTTTCAATGTCTTGCTCCTGCTGGGAATAAGTAGTAACCAGAGGTGGTAGTAACACGCTACGTTTATTTACGTAGCTTTTTGGATCATTTGCACTCGGGGTAGTTTTAATGCAACATGCTTTTTTTTTTACTTGGAGTATTTTACTTTGCTTTTACTTTGTTACATTAAGTTTCCTTATACATATTTATAATATTTATTATTGTTCATGCATAATCTGTGGATCGGTGGTGGTCACATTGAGTTTGAGCGCTCACGATCATGATGGCGGTGGCCAGGGCTCTTGTCTTGTCACACATCCTCTTCAGCTGCTTGACGGGGCCCATCAGGAACATGGTGCTGCGGACACATGGTCATGAATAAGCTGCGCGGGGAAAGAAGACGGCCGCTGCGCGCACTGACCTGCACAGAGCGCAGACGTTGCCGAAGGTGTAAAAGACGATGAAGAGGATGATGCCGATCCTGGGGAGGAAGAGCAGGCACACGCCCTGCAAACACGCACCACGCAGTACTTTAGCATTAAAAGATTGCCGTTGGTACAAAATGCGGCTGCTAGACCTTTGACAAGAACAAGAAAGTTTGATACTGTAGATACCTTTATATACATATATACCTACATATATACCTATACTGGCTCACCTGCACTGGCTTCCTGTGCACTTAAGATGTGACTTCGGAGTTTTACTACTTACGTATAAAATTCTAGCTCCATCCTATCTTGCCCATACTATATGTCAAGTCAAGAAATCTGCGTTGTTAGTGATTCCCAGAGCCCAAAAAAAGTCTGCGGGCTATACAGCGTTTTCTATTGGGGCTCCAGTACTCAGGAATGCTATATAAATGCTACCTCAGTAGAAGCATTTAAGTCCCATCTTAAAACTCATTTGTATACTCGAGCCTTTAAATAGACCCCCTTTGTAGACCAGTTGATCTGCCGTTTCTTTATTTTTTCTGCTCTGCCCCCTTCTCCCTTGTGGAGGGGGTGGCACAGGTCCGGTGGCCATGGATAAAGTGCTGGCTGTACAGAGTCGGGACCCGGGGTGGACCGCCTGTGCATCAGTTGGGGACATCTCAGCGCTGCTGACCCGCTCAGGATGGTCTCCTGCTGGCCCCACTATGGACTGGACTCTCACTGTTATGTTAGATCCACTATGGACTGGACTTTCACTGTTATGTTAGATCCACTATGGACTGGACTCTCACTATTATGTTAGATCCCCTATGGACTGGACTCTCATTATTATGTTGGATCCACTATGGACTGGACTCTCACTGTTATGTTAGATCCACTATGGACTGGACTCCCACCCTTATGTTAGATCCACTATGGACTGGACTCTCACTATTATGTTAGATCCCCTATGGACTGGACTCTCACTATTATGTTAGATCCACTATGGACTGGACTCTCATTATTATGTTAGATCCACTATGGACTGGACTCTCACAATATTATGCTAGATCTACTATAGACTGGACTCCCACTATTATGTTAGATCCACTATGGACTGGACTCTCACAATATTATGCTAGATCCCCTATGGACTGGACTCTCACTATTATGTTAGATCCAGTATGGACTGGACCCTCGTTTTTGGGTTTTGTAATGATACAAATTGTTATAAGACATGTTAAAAATATAAATTATATTTCAAACAAAGCAAAACTGCCCAAAAGCTAATTGAAACTCGCTAAATATAGTTTTTCTTACATTACTTCATTTGATGTAAATTGTTTTAAAAATATCCACATGTTTACGTATTTAAAATTTTGAGATACTTTGCTAGGTGGGGTTGTGAATAAAGTTGAATGAAAAAAACAACAACAAAAAACCAGACGAACATCTGCTGCAGCAACATTCCTAAAACCTGGACGGACCTGCAAAACACGTTGTACTACTCACACTCAAAGTACTTATGCAAGTACTACAGCAGCACAAAGTACAACCCAACCTAATACTCACAGGAATACTACAACCTTCTAGTAACATCAAGTAAAACTAAACAAAACATTATTTTCATGACTCTTAAATGTATCCTCACATTAATACTACATACGTGTAGTGGGGGAAAGTATAAGTAAACTTAGAAGAATAGTACTAGTGGGACGAAATAAATGTATTTACAAAAATTGTACACGCTTCTCGTAAGGCAAAGTCAAAGTACTTACAAGAAAAGTACATGCTTCTGGTAAAAAAAGGTCAAGGTAAACTTCTAATAGTACATGTAAGACCAAGTAAAAGGAATAGTATTACTAAGGGAAGTAAAAGTATACTAACAAAAAAGTACTAGTTTGACAAAGTACAAGTATTTACAACATGCTTCTAGTAAGACAAAGTAAAATTATACTTCTAAAAACAGTACATATTTGTAGTAAGACCAAGTAAAAGTATACTCACAAGAATAGAAGTATTAAGACAAAGTAAGTATACTTCTAAGAACAGTACATGCTTGTAGTAGTACTAAATAAATGTATATTCACAATGTTAGTACCAGTCAGTCAAAGTAAAAGTATTTTTTTTGTCCTGTCCAGCTTCTCAGGCAAATCATATATCACTCAATCAATCAATCAATGTTTATTTATATAGCCCCAAATCACAAATGTCTCAAAGGACTGCACAAATCATCACGACTACAACATCCTCGGAAGAACCCACAAAAGGGCAAGGAAAACTCACACCCAGTGGGCAGGGAGAATTCACATCCAGTGGGACGCCAGTGACAATGCTGACTATGAGAAACCTTGGAGAGGACCTCAGATGTGGGCGACCCCCCCCTTTCTAGGGGACCGAAAGCAATGGATGTCGAGCGGGTCTAACATGATACTGTGAAAGTTCAATCCATAGTGGCTCCAACACAGCCGCGAGAGTTCAGTTCAAGCGGATCCAAGACAGCAGCGAGAGTCCCATCCACAGGAAACCATCTCAAGCGGATCAGCAGCGTAGAGATGTCCCCAACCGATACAGGCAAGCGGTCCATCCTGGGTCTCGACTCTGGACAGCCAGTACTTCATCCATGGTCATCGGACCGGACCCCCTCCACAAGGGAGGGGGGGACATAGGAGAGAGAAAAGAAGCGGCAGATCAACTGGTCTAAAAAGTAGGTCTATTTAAAGGCTAGAGTATACAGATGAGTTTTAAGGTGAGACTTAAATGCTTCTACTGAGGTAGCATCTCGAACTGTTACCGGGAGGGCATTCCAGAGTACTGGAGCCCGAACGAAAAACGCTCTATAGCCCGCAGACTTTTTTTGGGCTCTAGGAATCACTAATAAGCCGGAGTCCTTTGAACGCAGATTTCTTGCCGGGACATACGGTACAATACAATCGGCAAGATAGGATGGAGCTAGACCGTGTAGTATTTTATACGTAAGTAGTAAAACCTTAAAGTCACATCTTAAGTGCACAGGAAGCCAGTGCAGGTGAGCCAGTGCAGGCGTAATGTGATCAAACTTTCTTGTTCTTGTCAAAAGTCTAGCAGCCGCATTTTGTACCAACTGTAATCTTTTAATGCTAGACATGGGGAGACCCGAAAATAATACGTTACAGTAATCGAGACGAGACGTAACAAACGCATGGATAATGATCTCAGCGTCTTTAGTTGATGTAGGTGCCCATATCGGCTGTTCAGATTTACTACACAAAAGAGAAGTGTAGGATACTTCTCTTGTTGCCCAATTTGACTTTATTAGATGTATTTATATTATCATTTGGTGCAGCCGGGCCAGAGCAGGAGGCGATAGAAAGAGAAAAAAAAGGAAGATAGAGGGGGAAATTGTGGGGATAAGAGGGGGATTAGACAGAGAGACAAAAACAACAACAACAACAACAATAGAACAACACCAGCACATAAGATATGTACAAATATGATCGTCAAAGTGATAACAAAGAAGCAGTTAGTGAAATAAATAAGAATATAGAAATGACATTGAGCATTTTTACACTACAACTGGAGCAATACAAATACCATTGGAAAATCAATCAATCAATCAGTTTACTTATATAGCCCTAAATCACTAGTGTCTCAAAGGGCTGCACAAACCACTACGACATCCTCGGTAGGCCCACATAAGGGCAAGGAAAACTCACACCCAGTGGGACGTCGGTGACAATGATGACTATGAGAACCTTGGAGAGGACGAAAGCAATGGATGTCGAGCGGGTCTAACATGATACTGTGAAAGTTCAATCCATAATGGATCCAACACAGTCGCGAGAGTCCAGTCCAAAGCGGATCCAACACAGCAGCGAGAGTCCCGTTCACAGCGGAGCCAGCAGGAAACCATCCCAAGCGGAGGCGGATCAGCAGCGCGGAGATGTCCCCAGCCGATACGCAGGCGAGCAGTACATGGCCACCGGATCGGACCGGACCCCCTCCACAAGGGAGAGTGGGACATAGGAGAAAAAGAAAAGAAACGGCAGATCAACTGGTCTAAAAAGGAGGTCTATTTAAAGGCTAAAGTATACAAATGAGTTTTAAGGTGAGACTTAAATGCTTCTACTGAGGTGGCATTTCGAACTGTTACCGGGAGGGCATTCCAGAATACTGGAGCCCGAAATGAAAACGCTCTATAGCCCGCAGACTTTTTTTGGGCTCTAGGAATCACTAATAAGCCGGAGTCCTTTGAACGCAGATTTCTTGCCGGGACATATGGTACAATACAATCGGCAAGATAGGATGGAGCTAGGCCGTGTAGTATTTTATACGTAAGTAGTAAAACCTTAAAGTCACATCTTAAGTGCACAGGAAGCCAGTGCTGGTGAGCCAGTACAGGCGTAATGTGATCAAACTTTCTTGTTCTTGTCAAAAGTCTAGCAGCCGCATTTTCTACCAACTGTAATCTTTTAATGCTAGACATGGGGAGACCCGAAAATAGTACGTTACAGTAATCGAGACGAGGCGTAACAAACGCATGGATAATGATCTCAGCGTCTTTACAAAAATCGCTATTGGTTATGAACAATACCAATAGTTTACCTCTATTATCAACAATACAGTTGTTCAATTGCAACAATACGTATACATAATAACTAGAAAGATAAATAAAAAAATTTAAAAAAAGGAATACCGAAAGATGGAGGGGAAGAGAGAGAGGCAATCTATTTTAATTTTGTAGATTGTTATAGTAACAATAGGTTAAGTTTTGTCAGTATGCCATGTGTTAACCAGTTTACCCTAGGTCAACAACATAGATATATGTTTGATGAAACGTGATGATGTGCATGAGTGTATGTATGTATATGTACTTGTATATGTCAAAGTAAAAGTATACTTACAAGAATATAAGTATTAAGACAAAGTAAGTATACTTCTAAAAATAGTACATGCTTGGAGTAACAAGTGAAAGTATATTTACAATGATAGTACCAGTAAGTCAAAGTACAAATGTACTTACAAGAATATAAGTATTAAGACAACGTAAGTATACTTCTAAGAATAGTACATGCTTGTAGTAGTACTAAGTAAAAGTATATTCACAATGGTGGTACCAGTAAGTCAAAGTACAAGTATACTTACAAGAATAAAAGTAATAAGACAACGTAAATATACTTCTAAGAATAGTACATGCTTGTAGTATTACAAAGTAAAAGTATATTTCACAAATGGTAGTACCAGTAAGGCAAAGTACAACTTACGAGAATATAGTACATGCTTGGAGTAACAACAACTGAAAGTATATTCACAATGATAGCACTAGTAAGTAAAGAACAGAAGTATTAAGACAAAGTAAGTATACTTCTAAGAATAGTACATGCTTGTAGTAGTACTAAGTAAAAGTATACTCACAATGATAGTACCAGTAAGTCAAAGTAAAACTTAAAAGAAATATAAGTATTAAGACAAGGTAAGTATACTTCTGAGAATAGTACATGCTTGTAGTAGTCCTAAGTAAAAGTATATTCACAGTGATAGTACCAGTAAGTCAATGTAAAAGTATACTTACAAGAATATAAGAATTAAGACAAAGTAAAATACTTCCAAGAATAGTACATGCTTGGAGTAGTCCTAAGTAAAAGTATATTCACAATGATAGTACCAGTAAGTCAAAGTAAAAGTATACTTACAAGAATATAAGAATTAAGACAAAGTAAAATACTTCCAAGAATAGTACATGCTTGGAGTACAACCAAGTAAAAGTATATTCACAATGATAGTACCAGTAAGGCAAAGTACAACTTACAAGAATATAACTATTAAGACTAAGTAAGTATACTTCTAAGAATAGAACATGCTTGTAGTAGTCCTAAGTAAAAGTATATTCACAATGATAGCACCAGTAAGTCAAAGTATACTTACAAGAATATAACTATTAAGATAAAGTAAGTATACTTCTAAGAATAGAACATGTTTGTAGTAGTACTAAGTAAAAGTATATTCACAATGGTAGTACCAGTAAGTCAAAGTACAAGTATACTTACAAGAATATAAGTATTAATACAAAGTAAGTATACGTCTAATAATAGTACATGCTTGGAGTAAAAACAAGTAAAAGTATTTTCACAATGATAGTACCACTAGGTCAAAGTAAAAATATACTTACTAGAAGTATTAAGACAAAGTAAAAAATACCTCTAAGATTACTACATGCTTGTACTAAGTCCAAAAAAAAGTACCCCTACAAAAATAGTAGTAAGAACAGGCAAAATACCTCTTAGAATACTACATGCTTGTAGTAAAACCAAGTAAAAGTACACACACAGGAATAATAGTAGTAAGACGAAGCAAAAGTATACGTAGAATAATATTGATAGCAAAGACAAAAAGTGCAGTTACAGAAATTGTAAAAGTAAAAAATATTTCTAAGAATAGTAGATGCTTGTAGTAGTACTAAGTAAAAGTACATTCACAATGATAGTACCAGTAAGTCAAAGTATACTTACATAAATAGAAGTATTAGGACAAATAAAAAGTACTTCTAAGAATAGTGAATGCTTGAAGTAGTACCGAGTAAAAGTATACTCACAATAATAGTGCAAGTAAGTCAAAGTAAAAATATACTTACAAGAATAGTAGCATAAGGACAAAGATAAAGTACTTCTGAGATTAGTACAAATTGTAGTAGTACCAAGTAAAAGTATATTTATGGATGTTTTCATTCATCAGCTTTTTGTATTCTCAGGACATTCCATCAATGGTAACTGTTTGGTTTGTCTTACAAGACATTTATCCTCTCATCCAAGTAGTATTCATCACTTCATGCTATCATCCAAGTAGTATTCATCACTTCATGTTCTCATCCAAGTAGAAGTCACCACTTCATGCTCTAATCCAAGTAGTATTCATCACTTCATGCTATCATCCAAGTAGTATTCATCACTTCACGCTCTCATCCCAGTAGTATTCATCACGTCACACTCTCATCCAAGTAGTAGTCATCACGTCATTCTCTAATCCGAGTTGTATTCATCACTTTATGCTCTCATTCAAGTAGTGTTAATCACTTTACGCTCTCATCAAATTATTATTCATCACTTCAAGCTCACATACTAGTAGTATTCATCCCTTCACACTCACATCCTGGTAGTATTCATCCCTTCACGCTCACTTCCAAGTAGTATTCATCCCTTCATGCTCTCAACAGAGTAGTATTCATCATACTCACGTCTGAGTATTATTCACCAGGTCACGCTCACATCCAAGTAGTACTCATCACTTCACGCTCTCATCCAAGTATTATTCATCACTTTATGCTGTCATCCAAGCAGTATTCATCACTTTATGCTCTCATCCAAGTAGTATTCATCACTTCATGCTCTCATCCAAGTAGTATTCATCACTTTATGCTGTCATCTAAGTAGTATTCATCACTTCATGCTCTTATCCAAGTAGTATTCATCACTTTATGCTCTAATCCAAGTAGTATTCATCCCTTCATGCTCTCATCCAAGTAGTATTCATCACTTCATGCTCTAATCCAAGTAGTATTCATCCTTTCCCGCTCTCATCAAAGTAGTATTCATCACTTCACGCTCACATACTATTAGTATTCATTCCTTCACACTCACATCCTAGTAGTATTCATCACTTCACGCTCTCATCCAAGTAATATTCATCACTTCACGCTCATTTCCAAGTAGTATTCATCACTTTATGACGTAATCCAAGTAATATTCATCACTTTATGCACTAATCCAAGTAGTATTCATCACTTTAAGCTCTCATCCAAGTAGTATTCATCACTTTATGCTCTCATCCAAGTAGTATTCATCACTTCATGCTCTCATCCAAGTAGTATTCATCACTTTATGCTCTCATCCAAGTAGTATTCATCACTTCATGCTCTAATCCAAGTAGTATTCATCACTTTATGATCTCATCCAAGTAGGATTCATCACTTCATGCTCTAATCCAAGTAGTATTCGTCGCTTTATGCTCTAATCCAAGTAGTATTCATCACTTTATGCTCTCATCCAAGTAGTATTCATCACTTCATACTCTAATCCAAGTAGTATTCATCCTTTCCCGCTCTCATCAAAGTAGTATTCATCACTTCACGCTCACATCCTAGTAGTATTCATCCCTTCACGCTCACATCCAAGTAGTATTCACCCCTTCATGCTTTCATCCGAGTAGTATTCATCACTTCACACTCACGTCCGAGTATTATTCACCAGTTCACTTCACAGTCATGTCCGAGTATTATTCACCAGTTCAGGCTCACATCCAAGTAGTATTAATCACTTCACGCTGTCATCCAAGTAGTATTCATCACGTCACGCTCTCATCCAAGTAGTATTCATCATTTCACGCTCTCATCCAAGTATTATTCATCACTTCATGCTGTCATCCAAGTAGTATTCATCACTTTATGCTCTCATCCAGGTAGTATTCATCGCTTTATGCTTTCATACAAGTAGCATTCATCACTTCATGCTCTAATCCAAGTAGTATTCATCCCTTCCCGCTCACATCCAAGTAGTATTCTTCACTTCATGCTCTCATCCAAGTAGTATTCATCACTTTATGCTCTAATCCAAGTAGTATTCATCACTTTAAGCACTCATCCAAGTAGTATTCATCACTTCATACTCTAATCCAAGTAGTATTCATCCCTTCCCGCTCTCATCAAAGTAGTATTCATCACTTCACGCTCACATACTATTAGTATTCATTCCTTCACACTAACATCCTAGTAGTATTCATCACTTCACGCTCTCATCCAAGTAATATTCATCACTTCACGCTCACATCTAAGTAGTATTCATCACTTTACGATGTAATCCAAGTAGTATTCATCACTTTATGCTCTCATCCAAGTAGTATTCATCACTTCATGCTCTAATCCAAGTAGTATTAATCACTTTATGCTCTCATCCAAGTAGTATTCATCACTTTATGCTCTAATCCAAGTAGTATTCATCACTTTATGCTCTCATCCAAGTAGTATTCACCCCTTCATGCTCTCATCCGAGTAGTATTCATCACTTCACACTCACGTCCGAGTATTATTCACCAGTTCACGCTCACATCCAAGTAGTATTCATCACTTCACACTCTCATCCAAGTAGTATTCATCATTTCACGCTCTCATCCAAGTATTATTCATCACTTTATGCTCTCATCCAAGTAATATTCATCACTTTATGCTCTCATACAAGTAGCATTCATCACTTCATGCTCTAATCCAAGTAGTATTCATCCCTTCCCGCTCACATCCAAGTAGTATTCTTCACTTCATGCTCTCATCCAAGTAGTATTCATCACTTCATGCTCTAATCCAAGTAGTATTCATCCTTTCCCGCTCTCATCAAAGTAGTATTCATCACTTCACGCTCACATCCAAGTAGTGTTCATTGCTTCACGCTCACATCCAAGTAGTATTCATCACTTCACACTCTCATCCAAGTAGTATTCATCATTTCACGCTCTCATCCAAGTATTATTCATCACTTTATGCTCTCATCCAAGTAATATTCATCACTTTATGCTCTCATACAAGTAGCATTCATCACTTCATGCTCTAATACAAGTAGTATTCATCCCTTCCCGCTCACATCCAAGTAGTATTCTTCACTTCATGCTCTCATCCAAGTAGTATTCATCACTTCATGCTCTAATCCAAGTAGTATTCATCCTTTCCCGCTCTCATCAAAGTAGTATTCATCACTTCACGCTCACATCCAAGTAGTGTTCACTGCTTCACGCTCACATCCAAGTAGTGTTCACCCCTTCATGCTCTCATCCGAGTAGTATTCATCACTTCACACTCACGTCCGAGTATTATTCACCAGTTCACGCTCACATTCAAGTAGTATTTATCACTTCACGCTCTCATCCAAGTAGTATTCATCACTTCACGCTCTCATCCAAGTAGTATTCATCATTTCACGCTCTCATCCAAGTATTATTCATCACTTCATGCTGTCATCCAAGTAGTATTCATCACTTTATGCTCTCATCCAAGTAGTATTCATCACTTTATGCTCTCATACAAGTAGTATTCATCACTTTATGCTCTCATACAAGTAGTATTCATCACTTCATGCTCTAATCCAAGTAATACTCATCCCTTCCCGCTCACATCCAAGTAGTATTCTTCACTTCATGCTCACATCAAAGTAGTATTCATCACTTCACGCTCACACCCTAGTGGTATTCATCCCTTCACGCTCACATCCAAGTAGTATTCATCCCTTCATGCTCTCATCCGAGTTGTATTCATTACTTCACACTCACGTCTGAGTATTATTCACCAGTTCACGCTTACATCCAAGTAGTACTCATCACTTCACGCTCTCATCCAAGTAATATTCATCACTTCTCGCTCACATCCAAGTAGTATTCATCACTTCACGCGCACATCCAAGTAGTATTTATCACTTCATGCTCACATCCGAGTAGTATTCATCAGTTCATGCTCTCATCCAAGTAGTATTCATCACTTGTAGTACTCACAAGAAAAGTACTAATATGTAATAGTACTAGTAGTACTCACAATAACAATACTGGTATGTATTAGTACTTGGAGTACTCACATGAATAGTACTAGTATGTAAGAGTAGTACAAGTAGTACTTACAAGTATTGTACTAGTAGTACTCACAAGAATAGTACTAGTAGTACTTACAAGTACAGTACTAGTAGTATTGACTAGAACAGTACTAGTAGTACTCACAAGAATAGTAATAGTAATACTTACAATTAACGTACTAGTAGTACTCACAATAACAGTACTAGTCTGTCAGAGTAGTACTAGTAGTACTTACAAGTATAGTACTAGTAGTACTCACAAGAACAGTACTAGTATGTCAGAGTAGTACTAGTAGCACTCACAAGAATAGTGCTGGTAGTACTTTGAAGTATGGTACTAGTAGTACTCACAAGAACAGTACTAGTATGTAAGAGTAGTACTAGTAGTACTCATAAGAATAGTACTAGTAGTACTTACAAGTATTCTATTAGTAGTATTCACAGGAACAGTACTAGTATGTAAGAGTAGTATTTGTAGTACTCATAAGAGTAGTACTAGTAGTACTTACAAGTATAGTACTAGTAGTACTCACATGAACAGTACTATGTCAGAGTGGTGCTAGTAGTACTCACAAGAATAGTACTAGTAGTACTTACAAGTATAGTACTAGTAGTACTCACATGAACAGTACTATGTCAGAGTGGTGCTGGTAGTACTCACAAGAATAGCGCTAGTAGTACTTAGAAGTATGGTATTAGTAATAATCACAAGAACATTACTAGTATGTAAGAGTAGTACACATAAGAATAGTACTAGTAGTACTTACAAGTGTACTAGTAGTACTAGTAGTACTCACAAGAATTGCACATACTCCCCCAATAACGAAGCAGGCGATGAATCCTTTGATTCGTGTTCCCCATCCAAGTGTGGAAGCTTCATTCACAGTCTTGAAGGAACATGAACACAAATATTATTATCATGGGGGAAAAAAATAGGGATTAAACCAAATATTATTTGGAAGAAAAATAAGTTAGGAATATAAAAGTAGAAAATGTGATTGACAATAATTCAGCGGAGGAGGAAGAGACAAGAATGAGGCGAGCAAATCAAAGATTGTTGGCGTCTTACTTCGAGGACCGTTCTGTCCTCTCGTCGCGTTTCCTCGCCGCTCAAAACAGACTTGAGTTTATCCATAATATTAATAATAATAACAATAACAATAATAATACGATAAAGTAGAATATTTCCTCACAGAAGTTGAGCGGAATCAACAAACCTGAGCAGGTTTGTGACGTCACTCCTTCCACACCTGCTAGGAGGAGGAGAAGTAAGCGCTCCCTCTGACGTCATTTCCATTTACTGTCACGTGGTCGCTCGGCGGTGTTGCTCGTAATTAAGTCCGCTTCAACAACAACACTTTTTTTTTTCTAAATAACGCAAAGATT
Source organism: Nerophis ophidion (assembly GCF_033978795.1). NCBI lineage: Eukaryota > Metazoa > Chordata > Actinopteri > Syngnathiformes > Syngnathidae > Nerophis > Nerophis ophidion. The sequence continues at coordinate 33,057,412 of NC_084636.1, read as the reverse complement.
ATGCTTTAATTAGTGTGTTTTTTTAAAAAATAGTCATTTCCTTTTCTCCAAATTTCAGCAACTTCTAATAGTTTCTTTACTTCCGGGTTTTGAATATGAAAGTGTTGTACAATAGAAATAAAATGATACATGATACATTTATTCCATTAATGTATGATCAATAATAAATATCCTACTTTATGGTGCTTTATGCTAAATAAAGTGCATCTTATTAGCACGCTGCTGCATATTTAGAATATAAATACGTCATTGAGATATTCGTAAATAGCTTCATGTAGATATGCAAATGAGTTATGTATACAAGATCAATCAATCAATCAATCAATGTTTATTTATATAGCCCCAAATCACAAATGTCTCAAAGGACTGCACAAATCATTACGACTACAACATCCTCGGAAGAACCCACAAAAGGGCAAGGAAAACTCACACCCAGTGGGCAGGGAGAATTCACATCCAGTGGGACGCCAGTGACAATGCTGACTATGAGAAACCTTGGAGAGGACCTCAGATGTGGGCAACCCCGCCCGAAAGCAATGGATGTCGAGCGGGTCTAACATGATGCTGTGAAAGTTCAATCCATAGTGGCTCCAACACAGCCGCGAGAGTTCAGTTCAAAGCGGATCCAAGACAGCAGCGAGAGTCCCGTCCACAGGAAACCATCTCAAGCGGAGGCGGATCAGCAGCGTAGAGATGTCCACAATCGATACAGGCAAGCGGTCCCGACTCTGGACAACCAGTATTTCATCCATGGTCATCGGACCGGACCCCCTCCACAAGGGAGGGGGGGACATAGGAGAAAAAGAAAAGAAGCGGCAGATCAACTGGTCTAAAAAGGAGGTCTATTTAAAGGCTAGAGTATACAGATGAGTTTTATGGTGAGACTTAAATGCTTCTACTGAGGTAGCATCTCGAACTGATTGTGTTGTAGGTGACAAAGCATATTGTTGTT